>NC_079212.1:129466104-129473604 GCF_029633865.1 Lampris incognitus
ACTATGTCAACCCTATGGTACACATTGCCCATAGGAGAATGTTAATTGCAATGCCTATATGTGTAAAAAAAATGCTTGGGTTTTAGCTTTCAATTTAATAAATGGATGACAGTGGTGTTACTTCCCTAATCTTGTTATTCCTCAAGCCTTTGTCAAACTAGGATTTTTTCCCCCACAATGGACTCTGATTACAAAAAAAAACATACATAAATGAAAAGGTTTATGTTTAGTATGAACAGCAAAACCACTAATTCAGACACTTAAGACACTTGTCTTTTACCACTGCAAGGCCTGACCCCTCAACTCAACTCAGGCTCATTTACCAACCTGGGGGGGGGGGGGGGTGCTGTGAGCAAAACTAGAAATGACTGCATCTGAGGAACCCTCGGTGGCCCAAGTGTTCTGTGCTGTGGTGTGTCGCTGGGCTGCTGAGAAGCTGAGGTGAGCTCCACCGACACACAGCTCCACGCCTCTTTCCCTCTCCAGCTTAGTTGGGCTATTTCAATTAAATATATAATGTTTCAGTAACACCATACCAAGGTGAGAGGGCATGTTAAACTAAAAAGGGGGGACAAAACAAGCGGAAACTTAAAAGGAATATAATGCAGCGACATAGGGGGGCAGCCCGGGAACCGCCACAGCCGGGGCGCGAACCCGTATCTCCTACTCCGCAAGCAACAACGTTAACCAGTCGACTAAAGGACTCGTTAACCAAGGGCCAACGTGTCTAGTTATCCGTGCACGTTACAATATACAATGCACAGCAATTGTGGAAATATCAACTCGTGAAATAAACACATGTTAAATTCTCCACTGGGAACACAGTGACTCAAGCTATTTACAATTGCCCCTTTAAGCTGTTTGGTGAACTGCTTGGCTGTCTTAAACCGGGGTCAGACGACACGATATGTTTGTCTTTCGCGATAGTCACCATAGTGGAATCGTGTTGGGGTAAAAGAACCGCATGATTGATATGACGTTTGGTCGGTCGGGGGAGTTTTGACACTTGACGCGCCATACACCATGTCAGATTAGACAGTCATAGTGCCGTACATTACCGTTGCTGTATCTTCCGGGAGACTGGCAACACTATAAGTATGACCCCGAACAATGATCGTATGCTGCCTTTCACGATCTTGAGCGAGTCCATAGGTCGTCGGGGAGGAGGGTCAAGAAATCATGGCTACAGAGACGCCATATTTGATGCTGGCGGGAAACGATGTTGGACGCCGTTGCGGCTAGTGCTAATGGGAATGACAACGTAGCATAACTTAACCAGCTACTCACCAGTTTGCCGAAGTGTCTCTGCTAATTCTCACCAACATTTAGCCTTTCTTTTTTTTAGACTCTGTCGCGGTCCTCCCTCGAGGAAGCGTCAAAAAAAGGCAGGGGTATTGCTGCCACTGCTCAGCGAGCCTTTCCTCGGTTGCGTCGTTGTTCCGCCTGACAGCAGCAGCAGCCTCTCTCTGTTGTGCGTGTCTACATGTGCGCGCCAGAGAGCACTCTGTCATCCTATTAGCCGACGTCAAGGAACACGTCGTACGAGATGTCGGACTAGGCAGGAAAATACAAAATTCTGACACGCAAGACTGTTCATAGGGGTGTCGCGGGGCGTCCCAGATGCCACGTCGCTGTTCTTCGATTATGACACACCACACGGGGTAAAAACGCCCGCCCGACGCCGGAGATTTGTCAGCGACGACAATGTCGTATGCTGACATAGCAGGATAAGCGGTTTGGATGGATGGATGTCATGTCAAAATCGGGCTGAAATCGTATTGGCTGATTCCGGCACTGGATGATCGTCTTCCTTCAAGGATTTTCAGCTTCTGGTGATATTTTTATTCTGTATTTTTACATTGAGTTTTGTTGTTCTTTTGCACCTCTCATCATCTGCTGCTGGGACAATACTATCCGTTATCTGAACAGCTTATCCTGCTCTCAGGGTCGCGGGGATGCTGGAGCCTATTCCAGCAGTCACTGGGCGGCAGGCGGGGAGACACACCCCTGGACAGGCCGCCAGGCCACCACAGGGCCGACACACACTATCACATTCATACCTAGGGACAATGTAGGCTCCGGTTTCCTCCCACAGTCCAGAGACATGTCCGTCAGGTGAATTGGCAATACTATTAACAAAGCTGTAAAGATAAACGCTTGAACTCGAGTAGGTGGCAGGTAACAGTCAGAATGGCTTGTCCTTCACTGTTACAAAATCGCCGGACTAATTATGTTGATATCATTAGGGCTAGAACAAATTATTTTAAAATATCAAGCTTTGCTTCAGTCTCTGGAGAGCATGGTGTTGTTGGAATGATTAGTAAGGCAAGTAGCCGGCCTGTAGCTAGCTGAGATGAGAGAGACAGGGAACATATGTATGTGTGCTGGGCCTTGTAATCAGCACATGGCCTGCTAGACTCATGGTACTGCCAAGGAAAGAAGGCAATTGTGTTTCATGTTTGCTTGTGAGTAAATATGATAGGATAAACAACACAAATGCCTACAAATTACAGACACACACTTACAACATGCTCAATAGGTATTTTATGGCTCCCTCTGGTCAGAGGAAGATCAACCATATCATGTCCAAATGGGGATTGCCCATTTGGTCTTCTATAGCTATACACGTGCACATACATATGCGTACACATGCAATCAAAAACAAATCCGGACACATACAATTGCAAAAATCTTTGGCTAATTTATCTTAAAAGCCAATGGCCTAATTTAACCAGAACACACTGGCTGCAAGCAGAGGCCAATTCATTTCACCTTCAGCTCAATTTTGTATGTCTGAATATCTGAATTTTGGCTGTGTGTGTGTGTGTGTGTGTGTGTGTGTGTGTGTGTGTGTGTGTGTGTGTGTGTGTGTGTACATACACACAGAGTGTTGTGATGTGTCTAGTGCAGCAGTGTGTAGTTGGAGGGAAGGTGCACGTGTTCTCCCAACCCGCTTGTGTCCTTCCTGCCCTTAGCTTGCTGCCGCTGGCTAGCCTTTGTGGCGAATAGGGAAGCATCCTAGCGTGTAACCCTTCCCTTGCCAGTACATAGCCTCTCCTTCACCAAGACTCCTGCCAGGCCTCCCCGTGGCCACACGTGGTAACTGGGGTCTTGCGGCCCCAGGCTAACTTGGCAGGGGATCTCGGAGCAGCAGTGGGCCCCAGAGATATGGTGTGCAGGCCCACCCTGGTGGACACGCCCTGGCACCTATCAACCACTGCCCCGCTGCCTTGTGGGTGAGTCTGGAAGACATAAGGCTAAGGGAGCTTACCCCAACAGAAAAGCAAGCTGTGGCGGCACGCTTCGAGGCGGTTTCCGAAAAACTGGATTTCCGGCAGCCCCCTGCAGTTGTGTGGAGGTGCCGGTCGTCTAGGGATCCCCCTTGCCATCGGAACCATCTCCTCTACAATCAAGTCATGTGGCGTTGGGAGAAGCGCACCCCTCATGCCACTTTAAAAACCATCTCTGCGCAGGTATCTTCTGCTATCTGAGTCCTCAAAGGATCCACAAATAGAAGAAGATGGTCATCATCGGGCACGATGGACAACCAGCAAGCAAGTGTGTGTGTGTGTGTGTGTGTGTGTGTGTGTGTGTGTGTGTGTGTGTGTGTGTGTGTGTGTGTGTGTGTGTGTGTGTGTGTGTGTGTGTGTGGCATATTTTGGAGCCTGAAACATACGAACCCTCATGGACCATCAGTCCAGCAATCAACCTGAACGGCGCACTACATCATCGCCCGAGAGCTGAGAAGATTCCGGATTGATATTGCCACACTCTCTGAAACCCAATTGGCCGACCAAGGGCAGCTGAAAGAGGAGAAGGGTGGTTACACTTTTTTTCTGGAAAGAAAAAGCAGCTGATCAGCCAAGGATCCACGGTTTGGGCTTTGCCATCAAAAACAGCCTCATTTGCCACCTTGCTGAGCTTCCTCTGGGCATCAGTGAACACCTGATGACAATACCACTGGCGCTTGTAAATAACCAAAGCATCACTGTCAGCAGTGCATAAGCTCAAACACTTGACTTACAAGATGAAGTAAAGCAGACTTTCTATGCTGACCTGGACAATGTTCTCACCGAAGTCCCCAAGGAGGATAAGCTAATCCTACTTGGAGATTTCAATGCCAGAGTGGGACAAAATTACAACTTATGAAAAAGCATAATTGGCAAGGAAGGAGTTGGAAACACAAACTCCAATGGTATCCTGCTGTTAACAACATGCTCAGAACACAGCCTAATCATCACCAACACATGCTTTCACCAGAAGAACAAATTTAATAGAACGACCGGGATTTTACTCCTACCTAAAACGACCATGGGCAGTCAAATTGACGGCCGGTTTTTAAACTCTACATTCTGTCAGGAGAAATACCCAATTGATATAGTAACGCACCGCATATGTTAGTATGTCTGTTAGGAAATGACTGACACCAAAATTAACATATTAACAACTATAATACTAATTTTTAACAAGTTAAACTTCAGAGAGACATGGTTGAACTTGAATAGCAAAATTGAAAAAGTGAAAATATTATCCGAAAAACAAAATGGAAAACACATATTGTAAAAAAAAAAAAGAACTAAAAATAACTATAGAAACAGTCCCAAACAACGACCAGAACTTAAAAACCACTAGAACGACCATGGGCGGTCAGGGAATTGATGAACCAGTGGTGGACGAAGAAGGCCCTGGAGACCCAGCACCTTGCAGCTCCTGGGGATACCAGAGGCTTCTCTGATGCTACTAAAGCAATATACGGTCCCAGTCACTGCCGTCTAACCCCCCTTCTCTCCAAAGATGGGCACACACTGCTAACAGACGAGTCATCAAAGAGAGGTGGAAAGAGCACTATCAGGACCTTGAAACTGGGACTCTAGGCCTGAGATGCATGCCTTCCAACAACTCTCTTAACAACCCAAAGAGAAGGACATGGCAGCACCACCTAGTCTAAGAGAAGCCCAGGATAAAAATCAACGAGGCTGCTGGTCCTGATGGAATACATGAAGAAGTACTGAGAGCAGGTGTACCTACACTCCTCAGCAGTGGTGGATCTAGAGATTTTTTCCTGGGGTGGCAAAGGGGTGGCAAGACTGTGTCCCAGAGGTGGCAGCTGCCACCCCTTGCCACCCTGTAGATCCGCGCCTGTGACGGGGAGGGGGATTCTAAATCGGCGACTTCTGTTTGAGATGAGTTTGGTGCGGGTCTCATTGACCTTCACCATGCATGTACATAAAATATACTTTAAAAACATATTATCTGATTTATAAATGGGGTGGCAACAGGGGTGGCAAGACTGTGTCCCAGAGGTGGCAGCTGCCACCCTTTGCCACCCTGTAGATCCGCCCCCGCTCCTCAGACATATCCATGCCCTGCTACTTAAAAGCTGGGAAAAAGAGGAAATCCCTGTGCAACTTAGGGATGCCCTCGTCTCTATCTTTAAGAAAGGGGACAAAGCTGATTGCGGGAACTACCATGTCATTTCCTTGCTTTTCATCACAGGGAAAGCCTAGAAAGTCTGTTGGCCAAGACCCTAGGGTCTTGGCCAACAGACTCCTCCCAGTATCAGAGGACATTCTGCCAGAATCCCAGAGCTGTTTTTCTCCTAACAGAAGGACCATGGACATGATTTTTACTGCTCACCAACTCCAAGAAAGAGCCAGGAACAGAACCAATCATTTTACATGGCCTTTATAGACTTAACCAAAGCTTTTGATTCCGTAAACCGCCAGGCCTTTTGGCTAGTTCTGTCAAAAATAGACTGCCCTGACAAATATATGGAGTATTATGACTGCTACATGATAATATGTCAGCTAGAGTACTCAGCAGTTATGGAGATGAGACAGAGTCCTTCAAGATCCTGTGTTGACCTTGAAAGACAGAGGCCGTAAAGGCTGTGTCATTACCCCAACCCTGTTCTCTGTCTTCATTGCCACCATCCTCCATCTCACAGGTCCCAATCTGCCTCAGGGAGTCAAAATCATGTACAGGACGAATGGGAATCTTCTGAATATTAGCAGATCCAGCGCTAAAGGTAAAACCACCACCTCATCCATCATAGAGCTGCAGTATGCAGTGCTCTCCACCCCAAGCTGATGTGTGGTGAGCGTTCTGGTACAAAATGACTGCCGTGCATCCCCCAGGTGGGTGCTGGTGGTTGAATATTGGTGTTGGTTGACGTGAGTTACAAGGGGGTCTAGAAAAGCACTATATAAATGTAAAGATTATTATTAATATTATTAGTATGCCTATGACAATGCCTTAGTTTCGCTCATAGAAGAGGAACTACAGAGCATGGGCACCTTTGCAAAGGCAAACAAGCAGTTTGGCCAGGCCATTAACATAAAAAAGACCCACATCCTCTACCAACCCCCACCCAACAGAAATATGCCTGCTCTGCTCCCAACCATCTCTGTCGACAACACCAGACTTGAAAACATGGAACAGTTCCCATATCTTGGCAGCCTTCTCTACTCCAAAGCCAACACTGACATTGAAATACACCATTGTAACAGTTGTGCCAGCCGGGCCTTCTTAAGTTTGAGTAAAAAGGTTTTTGAAAAGTGCGAACTTCAGGCCAGAACAAAAATTCTGGTGTACAAAGAGGTCGTGCTATGCAACTTACTGTATAGGTCAGAAACCTGGACGACATATATCAGGCACCTAAAGCCACTCGAGGCATACCAACAGTGATGCCTTAGGAAGATCCTTAAAATCAGCTGGAAGGATAAACGCACCAACTTCAGCATCCTCGAGGAGGCAAACATGCCTATTATAACTGCCACCATCACACAACATCAGCTGAGATGGACTGGCCATGTCCTCTGCATGTCTGACTCTCGCCTCCCGAAACAAGTCCTTTACTGTCAGTTCATGACAGGACACTGTGTCCCAGGAGGACAAAAGAAGCGATATAAAGATAACATCTAGGCCCACATCTGGGAACAAGCAGCAAAAAACAAGAAGGCCTGGAGACTGGCTGTCTGTGAGGGTGCTGGGTGCTAGAACCATGACCTCCACTGTGCTGCTGAAAACAAGCACAGACTCAGAAAGGAGCGAGTTACCAAAAGGCTTGAGTTACCAGAAAGGCCCAAACCACATCCTCAACCAGCTCTTCCCACTCTTGCCCACATTGCCCCAAAGAATGCGGCTCCAGGATCGGCCTCTATGCCCAACTAATGACTCACAAGAACCTAGAAGGAGGACAGTCATACTCAACCCCGAGTGACCACTGATGACAGTGCAGCATGTGTGTGCGTGCGCATCTACACACATACCTATGTGAATGTATGTGGGTGCACACATGCAATTCCATGTGTGTCCACTGATGGCGCAACAATATCAGTGAATCCGAGGAGGTCTGTTTAATGTTAGAACCTTAAAGTGAGGGGGAGAAGGAGATGTAGACAGATTGACCCTGGGGAAAAAGGGCCCTTGAGGTGCCACTGAGTGCTGCTGTTGAGATGAACAAGCATTTCGTTATGAATAACTTATCTCTTCATGGTC
>NC_079212.1:129478604-129491128 GCF_029633865.1 Lampris incognitus
GGCGCGGACGCCGGCGCGTTCACCCGGATCAATACGCGATCGGAGACGGCGAGGGATCCTTGGACGGCGGAAGACGTCATCTCTCGTTTATCGCGCGCGTCTCTTAATCCGCGTCAGGGTCGTGCGCGCGTCTCCGGGCGAACCGGCTGTCTCGTTCATCCGGTTTGCTCGTTTAAAACGCGTTTGTTTTGCTTCTTTGTTTTGTAAAGGCCATTAGTCGAGATGACGAGTATTGTCAAACGCGGTTGCTGTAAATAGTTGTGCAATAATGCCGGTGTTAGTCTGTGATTTATGATCCGTTTATTTACCCCCCCCCCCCACACACACACACAAGTGAAAACTGAGGCGAAAACTTGTGTGTATTCACAGTAGAATGGTGTGTGTGTGTGTGTGTGTTTATGCAATTGTGTTTTTTGTGCGGATTTGCGCAGATTTGTGTGGGGAGAGAGAGAGAGAGCGGGAGAGAGGTAAATAAGCATTATCATAAGTCACAAGGTGTAAATTCATAGACTAACAGATACCAGAGAATAAATGGAAACAATCAGTCGTAGTCTGAGAGAATAATGGGAAATAAGATTAGATAGATAGATAGATAGATAGATAGATAGATAGATAGATAGATAGATAGATAGATAGATAGATAGATAGATAGATAGATAGATAGATAGATAGATAGATAGATAGATAGATAGATAGATAGATAGATAGATAGATAGATAGATAGATAGATAGATAGATGGACGGACGGACGGACGGACGGACGGACAGACAGACAGACAGACAGACAGACAGACAGACAGACAGACAGACAGAGACAGAGAGAGAGAGAGAGAGAGAGAGAGAGACAGACAGACAGAGACAGAGAGAGACAGACAGATAGATAGATAGATAGATAGATAGATAGATAGATAGATAGATAGATAGATAGATAGATAGATAGATAGATAGATAGATAGATAGATAGATAGATAGATAGATAGATAGTCCCTCACTTCATCAGCGGAGCAACACTGACCTCTGGCGACCAAGAATATCCATTATCTTCCCTCGCGGCACTATTCAAACGATCTGCTATCTATTAGCGCCTTCAAACCGCTTTCTTATGTGACGTGAGGGAATGCGGATCAAGGAAACGGAACAATAAAAAAAATGATAAAGAAAAAAAATAAGCGCAAATCATTATTCCCTTCAAGTATTTAGACTCCACATTAAACAAAATACTATGTAATGAATCATCCACTACAGCGAAGGCCACCCACACCGCAGCCAGAGCCAGTCCAGTATCAGAGAGCGCGCCAAGCAGGGGAGTTACGCACACCTGCATGCACGTATGTATACATGCCGGGTGTCACCAGCAAGGAGCTGCAAGGCACCCCTTCGTACTGACTGGCTGACTGACTGACTTACTGACTAATACACTGATTAACTTACTGGTGAATCTTTGTATATTTACGTGGCATGGGCTATGCGCTTTCCAAGAGTTCGCTGGTTCACTGGACCTGTAACATAAATGTATATAAGTGCACGCACACGCCCCCCCCCCGTCTCTCGCACACCCTTCCTCTCTCTAAGTTAATTCTGGCGGAATAATTTGACCGCGCACATAATACACACGTTTGCATTGTAGCCTTTGGCTACAATGCAAACTGCTCAGATAACTCAACCAGTTAGAGACCATTTCAAAACCAGATAACCACATCCTGCTTTCCCGCTTCCCCTGTTTTGTATCGTCCCCCTCTCAAACAACCGCTCGCTGACACATCAAGTGACGTGCTGGGGCACTATCATATATACGTGCATGATATAAAAGCTACCGGGCCGTCATTTACCCCCGCTGCCCCACATCAGCAGTAAACCCCAGCTGACACGGCGTGGAGGGATAAACAGACGCCGCTCATTGGGTTCGGACACAGTGACCCCAAAAGCCTCGAATCTCTGCCAGCTTGCGTCAGGCAAAGTGAACTGGGCACCGGAAGGAGCCCTCGTCCTGGCGAACGCCTCCCTCCCTCCCTCACGTCAGCCTGCTCTGGCATATTCTTAATGAAGTGACATTTTGCTGCCCCTCGGCCATTCGCCACCCCCCCTCCTCCCCTATCGGATTCCTTCCATCAGTAACGCTCCTCACACAAACTTCCCCCCCTCACACAAAAGACAGAGAGAGAGCGACAGAGAGCGACAGAGAGAGAGAGAGGGCGTGCGCGTGCGTGTGCGTGCGTGCCGATGCGTTCTATGAAATATTGAGGTAATAAAAAGCTGCTCCTCGGGGACAGCCGTGGCCCACTAATTAAACACCTCCAATGCGACCTTATTGCAGGCGCCAGTTGCCATAAGAATCCAACGACATTCTCTGGGTCCCATGCCAAACCGCGTCTCTCTCTCCTCTGATTTTTGGGAAAGGGAAAGAGAGGATGGGCTGCAAGGATATTCTACCACTTAAAGCCCAATCATAGGCAACCCATACAACAATCTCCTCTCGGGGAAGTGGCAGAATGGAAGTTATTCATTCCCAGGACAGAGACACAGGCCCTTCCAGTACGCCGTAGGGCTATAAACCAATTTAATTGCAACAGATGTGGAAAAAAAATTTGTTTTTTAGGAATTTTAATTTCCAGCACAATAAACCACTATGCATTTACGAGCCGCACAAACTTAGAACTGGGACGATCCCTTTCCCTTCTCTATCTCAGAAATGGAGGCTGAAAATAAAGAAACTTGCCTAAACAACTGATTTTTTTTGACTGCATGTCTTTATAATAGGGATATACTGGGTTGGAATATATGGATAAGTAACTTTATTAAATCTACAACTCCAAAATCAGGCTCACAATCCCATTAAAACCCAACTGCGTCTGTACACACACACACACATGTACACACACACACATATATATATATATATATAATCCAGTGAGTCAAGTAAATCCTTTATGAGACAGTACAGGATTGCTTATGGCATGAAACAGGCTTGTGCTGTCTCATAAAGAATTTACTTGACTCACTGGATTACTTTGCTCCTTATTTGCGGAGCACTTTCCCTACCATTGAGTGTTTCTTTTAACAACGTTTATATATCTATATATATCTATATATATATAGATATATATATTCGTGCTGGCATGAAAACAAGATTTGTCGTTAAACTTGATTGCATATTTGATATTTGAACTTGCTTAAGCACTTGACTTGCACAAAATGGTTTAAATCTGATTCACAGAATAATGACAACAGCTGTGATTATAAATATAGAACGGTTCAAAATCAAGTTATTACTGAGAGGAGTTTTTATCACATCTGATCCAGCTATTATTGGTTTATGAGTTGCAAAAGACGGCCAAGCTTCTATGACGAGAGGAAAAGACAGAGCTTGTACATCTCCAAGCGTAAAGAAGCAAAAGAAAGGAGGATTTGTGCAGGAAGGGCAAGGCATGGGCTCCCTATGTGTTTCTATAAACATGCTACACGTGGTGTAGCAGTGTACACAACTGTTACACCAGATTAGAGTGTTAATTACACTGGTAAAATTAAAGCCAAGCATTTAGCTGCCAAGACTTAGTGTTGAATGTGATTATGTGATTGTGTGTGTGTGTGTGTGTGTGTGTGTGTGTGTGTGTGTGTGTGTGTGTGTGTGTGTGTGTGTGTGTGGGTGTGTGAGACATTTTCTAACAGTAAGCATAAGACAGAGATACAGACTGATGAGATACAGACTGATGACAAAAGAGAGTGCAGTTGCATGTGCACGTGTGTGTGTGTGTGTGTGTGTGTGTGTGTGTGTGTGTGTGTGTGTGTGTGTGTGTGTGTGTGTGTGTGCGTGCCGGCATGCTGCACTCGTGCCAGCGGAGGGGTCACGGCGGTTTGAGAGAAGGTGTCCTCTGATAGTTTGTTGTGGGGTTGTGGGGGGGAGGGGGCGGCGGTGGTCAACGTAACAGACGACTCAGCACCTGTCACCGGCCCAGTCCCGCTCATCAGTCAGCGCCGCCATATGCTGTCTATTAAATTCAGACATGTGGGCACCTGGTTGGCAAAGTCCAAACACTTAGTGACCCACTCCACATCTGTTGACAAAGCCTTAATCACATGCAGCAGAGAGTAAGGGGAGAGGGTAAGAGTGGGGGGGGGGGGACGTGAGACAGAGTGAGAAAGGTGACAGTTGGAGTTGAAAGAAGATTTCTCTCAATATTCAATATATTAATGTCATGGCTAGAATTTGCCCAAGGTGTCTGCGTGTGTGTGCGTGCGTGTGCGTGTGATTACATTCATGTATGCACTGGCACGCTTGCGTGTGTGTAATTGCGAGCAAGTGTTTGGATACGAGTGGGTCGCTGCAGAAGAGATGCAGAGGGCATTCTCTTCAAACGAACGGGATTCAAAGAGCAGGGGGTTTCAAAGGGGAGACAGCACTGAGGGCAGGCAGGTTTGAACTGGGTTTGTGCAAAGCACTCCAGCTTTTTTAAAAAAAAAAGAAGAAGAAGAAGAAGAGGGGGAATTCCTGAAGTGTATCAGGCGAGTTTTCTAGGAGAACGAGAGCAAGCGGGCGAGGGGGAGAGCGCTGGAAGAAATGAAGAAGAAGCGGTGGAGTCAGACGGATCTGGAGAGCGAGAGAGAGGGAGTGTGTCAAAAGGCTGAAGCAGAAAGAGGCAGGAGAGAGGAGATGATAGTAGGCTGGAGGGGAGCGCACGTCCTGCTGGAGAAAGATGGAAGGATAGAGGGCGGGGTGCAAAGAAAGAAAGAAAGAGAGAGAGATGGACAGAGAGAGAGAACATGACATAGAGGGACAACATTGGCCTGGGGCACTGCTACGAACTGCGCCTCCTTCCCCACCCCCTCCCCCTTTCTTCAGGTTACTCAGAGAGAAAGATGGAAAGAGAGAGAGCTAGAAAGAAGGTGAGAGAGAACAAAAACTCTCTCTCCTCCACCCGTACCACTGGGACCCTAGAAGCTGCGATGGTGGCCCACATACCCGTACCAATCTGACCCCGGTGTCGGTGGAGTGATGGCTTGGTGAATTACCATGTCGGCGGCCCGCTGCCCCGGCATGCCACCTCACTCACATAGATATAATAAACACACTCCATCACCCGGCTTCAGACCCACCAACCCACCCGAAGAGAGCGTATTAATTATAGATGTACGTTAAATTACTTTCATTACCTCCCCTGCTCAGCGGACAGGACAGAGACAGGCATGATGGATGGAAAAAGGCCGGCTACCCACCCCGAGTAGGAAATGCTCCCTCCTTTAGTTTCGCTAACTCTTTTCCCGCCCTTTCGTTCCCCTTCTATATTTTGCACCACCCCCCCCTTGTTTTGTGATTCTCCTTGCCCTTTTCTCTCGCTCCCTCTCTCTCTCTCTCTCTCTCTCCCTCGCTAACCCCTCCATTTCTTATTCCTCCAAGGACCTGGCAGGCGACGGCAGTGCTATATGGTGGTGTGAATAGATAATGCATCAGAAGTGGTCTGTGGGAGGGAGTGGCGCTGGAGGGGTGTGGGGTTGGAGGAGGGTGAGGGTGCTGGACTGTGCAAAAAAAAGAAAAGCAAAGTGACCCAGGATTTTTCACCGCTGGGCCAGGGACAAACAAAACCCGTGTAGATGCTTAGTGGCTGTATAAAGATGGTACATTAATTACCCACCCCTCACTCTAAATTTGTGTTAGACTCAGACGAAAATGGGAGTAAAATATTAAATGTGGTAAACAAGAACTTTCTAGTAAACAGCGGCAATTCTTTTTTCTGGTATTATGCACAAACAGTAAAGTGAAATGAATGATGACATTCCTGTCCACATTACATATTCAACAACCAGCACTTCGTTGTTTTGTTTTGTTTAATTCAAAACAAGAATTTCTTTTACTTCCCAAACTGAAAAAAATGCATGCCTCTTGACATTACTATTCTGTTATCATTTTGTTATTATTGTGTGTATTGGTTTTTCATTCAAGTTCAAGCCCAAGTTCAACGTTATTGTCATGTGTATCAGAATACAATTAAATTATTGTCCTCTGGCTCTCTTGCCTTAACACAAAGGACACAGGGACACACACACACGCCCTCCAAAAAAAGACAACACTACAGACCTACATAGACTATGTACACATGAATTCATACATTATATACACAATATACAGTACACAATAACACAAGGTGCATATGGGTGTGTTAGCTGTTCAGTAACTTGACTGCCTGTGGAAACTATTACTGAGATGGGTGGTGTGTGATTTGATGCTCCGGTAACATTTCTTAGATGGAAGGAGTGAGAACAGAACATGAGCAGGGTGGCTGATGTCCTTAATGATGTTTTGGGCTTTCCTTTTGTAGTGAGTGGTGTGTTATGAAGTTGTGGTAGTTCCATGCCAATGCTTTTTGCTGCTGTCTTTACAGTCCTTTGAAGCAGTCTGCAGTCCTGAGCAGTTGCCAAACCATACTGTGATACAGCCTGTCAAGACACTCGCGATGGTACTGCGATAAAAGTTCATAGGAGTTTTGGTTCTTGCACCAAAGCTCTTGAGACGCCTCAGAAAACACAGTCTCTGCTGTGCCTTCTTCAGGATGCAATTAGAGCTGAGCGGCCATGTGAGGGGGGTCTGTGATGTGTAAACCGAGAAATCTAAAACTATCCACAATTTCAACAGATGAACCATTGATGGAAATAGGAATGTGATTTTCTCTGATCTTTCTAAAGTCAACAATGGTTTCTCTTGTCTTACTGACATTTAGAGAGAGGTTGTTATCATGGCACCATGTGATTAAATCTTCCACTTCCCTTCTATAGGCCCTCTCATCACTGATGCTTATTAGTCCAAACACTGTGGTGTCATCTACAAATTTAATGATGTCGTTGCTGTCATATTTGGCAACACAGTCATGTGTAAACAGACCTTTCAACAGGGGGCTGAGACAACAGCCCTGAGGTGCGCCAGTCCTGGGCACTATTGTGGATGAGTAAGTATGTTTTACCTATTCTCACACTCTGGGGCCTGCCTGTCAGGAAATCAATTAGCCAATTACAGATAAAGTTGCCCAGACCAAGAGCTCTGAGTTTCAACACTAGTTTGGATGGCACAATTGTATCTAAAGCAGAGCTGTAATTAATAAACAACGTTCAGACATAGGCATTTTTCTTTTCAAGGTGTACTAAAGCAGTATGCAGAGCAAGTGAGATAGCATCATCTACAGATTTGTTGGAACAGTAGGCAAACTGCAATGGGTCAAGGGTAACAGAAATGTTGTATTTTATATATGATATTACCAATCTTTCCATGCCCCTCATTATAACAGAGGTCAAAGCAACAGGTCTGTAATCATTAAGGCAAGAGACAGGTGTTTTCTTAGGTACGGGCACAATGGTGGTTTTCTTAAAACACAGTAGGACCACACACAATGACAGAGACAGGTTGAAAATGTCAGTAAAAACCTGAGCTAGCTCAATGTAACATGTCTTGAGGACACAGGAAGGGTTGCCGTCTGGCCAGCAGCTTTATGAGCCTTAACACTTTTAAAGGTTGTACTCACATCAGCCTCTGTCACCTGTAGATCGACTTCATCGGGTGGGCACTGTGCTACTGTCACTGGGTCCACGTTGTGAGTTTCAAAGCGGGCATAAAAGTTAAGCTCATCTGGGAGAGAGGCTGAGGTATTGATAGCCACACCAGCTTCAGATTTATAATCCATAATCACCTGCAGCCCCCTCCACATGCACTGCAAGTCACAGTCACTGTACTCATTTTACACTTTGTCCCTATATTGTCTTTTAGCAACTTTGATGGCTCTCCTTAAATCATAGCTGGATTTTTTGTAGCATTTCTTGTCCCCTGATTTAAAAGCAGTGGTACTCTCCCTCAACCTTAGGTGAATGTCACTGTTAATCCAGGGCTTCTGGTTGGGGTAGGAGCGAATAAATCCATACTGGGATACAGTTATCCACACAGACTTTAGCATAGCCAGTCACTGATTCAGCACACTCATTCAGACTCTAGGCTGAATCCTTAATGACTGACCAGTCTATTGATTCAAAACACCCTTAAATTTGGATTCAAGAAAATTTTACAAAGGAAATAATTTTATAGTGGCACCGAGGATAAGCAGAAGGTTATTAGCAATGTAAATGCTAGCAGGCTAATCTGAATAAAGTCGCTATAAAGATTGTGGGTTTGACCTTGGCAAAGTCAATAACAAACACTACTCACAAGATCACTGTTTAAATAAGGCATGCGAAGACACATTGCTCTTCACCCCCACGGAAAGTGTTTCAAAAGCAGATGGGATTTAATTGATTAAGGGGAGCGGGTAAATTATACAAAGAATGTCAGTTGTCAAAACAACACCAAAAAAAAAAAAAGCTTTTTTGCAAAATAATAATTTTTTGTCATTGAATTTTTTAATTATTGCACCTTGTACAGAATACACTGTAAGATGTACCTTAAGCTCTTAGCCAAGGAGAAGTGGCTTGAGATTTAAGTTGTGCACTGCAAACTACATTAATCTGACCTTCGGTGTGTGTTGAATGCATCGCCCCACTGCACATGGGAACAGTGTGACATTTATGGTGGTGATTTAACCGCAACATACTGTAAACTCTCTTCTCCATGGATTGTCACCTTGTCATGGTGGAGAAGCTTGCATGGTCCTGAGAGCCCGAGAGCAATTCTGCCTGGAGCTATGCCCGTGGTAGGGTCACCCATGGCAGTAAGGTCAAGGGGGAGGTCCCTGAAAAAAAGTAATCCAACCAAGACCTCAACAGTGGAACGGGCGGGGATGATGGCTGACTTCAGGGAAGCATCACAAGGGCTGGGAAGGCAGGTGGACACTGCAGCAGAAATGGGCCCCCAGTCATCTTGGACACCATGCCACTGAATCCTGACCCAGATCTGTCAAGGACCGTGTGGTGGCTGTCTGTGCACCAGTCTTCCCACGTTAAAGAAAGTCACGCACAGGCATCCTCCATCCCACAAGTAGACAATTCAACAGACAGGGCAGTCATACTTGCTTCAAGTGACCGCCCAGTGATGATGATAATGATGACTATAAACTCATTTTGGTGATTTAGACTGAAGGGATCACTTAGATGAGTGATGAAATGTATCTGTCAATAAAGGTTGTATCCAGATGAACCGATTCAACCTTCTTTGATCATTTTGATTAACTAATGCATGCATGCAACTACAAAAACTACCAGGAATATCATATTTTGTTTAACTGAGCTGAGCTCCTGAGATTTAGGCTGCTTCACGAGGCTAGGAATAGCATACTTGACATATCTAAATTATAATGAATCCCCACAATGTATATTGGAAATATCACACATCAGGTATAGTACCTCAGTGCTCTCACCATAACAAATAAAAACATATCACTCTGCTTCAGGCAGTTGTGATATGGTGTGTGTGTGTGTATGTATGTGTGTGTGTGTGTGTAGTCACAAGCTTGTCCTTGTTCCTCGGTGTTCTGTAAGTTTGATCTCACGCCAGCGTGGGGAGCAATACATTGGAAGCTTTTGCTTGCTCAAGACCCTGGGCCTATCTAATCTCTGTTGCCTTGAGACATCCCATTCAATTTTGGCTGCTGATAGATACTAGCGCTCTTTGAGCCCTCCGGACCACATCCTCCCTTCCAGTGTGTCCCCGACTTCTCTCTTGTGTAAGACCACTTCAATTTCATCAGCTGCCCGTCGTAAAAAAAACAGAGGTCTGATTCACAAGAAAGCCAAAGGTCAATCATCATCTACGGTATCCACTTGTCTGATATTTATGGTCTCTGTTTATGTTAGTAAACATTGCTGATGACACAGTACAAGTACATAGGTGACATAGATGCTTTAATGAAGACTGATACTCAAGTACAATAGCTCAATGCCAAACTGTTTTCAAAATAACAGCAAATGACAGCTAACAAAATGAGAATATATTCTTATCATAGTGCTCCACGTTAGGAATGCTAGAAAGTTGAGTCAGTTCATCTGGATACAGGTGTGTCCAGAGAACTGATTCAACGTTCTAGGATTCCTCACGCCTATGGGCGCACATGCTTCCTCACGGTCTCACCATCCCTCTTCTGACACCAATGTAGCGAATTCAGGGGGAAGCCGGGACACGAACCCGGTTCGCTCACACCATGGGGGACTGTGCTAACCAGTCAACTAAAAGGTCCGACAAGAATTTTCTGGATTCCTACAACTGGATTATTGAGCATGAATTAAGACTCCACATTAGAGGGGACGTCCGGGTGATGTGGCGGTCTGTTCTGTTGCCTGCCAACATGGAGATTGGTCGGGTGTCCCTACAGACACATTGGCTGTATCTCCGGATGGGGAAGCCGGATGTGGTATGTGTCCTGGTAACTGCACTAGCACCTCCTCTGGTCGGTTGGGACGCCTATTCTGGGGGGAGGGGGGAACTGGGAGGAATAGCGTGACCTTCCCACGCGCTATGTTCCCCTGGCAAAACTCCTCAATGTCAGGTGAAAAAAAAGTGGCTGGCAACTCCATGTGTATTGGAGGAGACATGTGGTAGTCTGCAGCCCTTCCCCGGATGGCAGAGTGGGAGAGCAGTGACCGGGACAGCTCGGAAGAGTGGGATAATTGTCCGGGTACAATTAGGGCGAAAAAAGGGGGGAAAATAAACAAAAAAAAGACTCCACATTAGGAGACTGGGGGGGGGGGGGTATGTACAGCATCAACTCATCTAATTGAGTTTCACAAGCTCTGATGTCACCGTCACCATGTGTACCATACAGTGTTTCATCAAGTAACCTGAACCTCACAGAGAGAAAGCAGTGTGTAGTGTCTTTGCTGTTATGGCTGCATAAACACTTCTGCATGCATCCTCCTATCTTCTGACAGGATTACTTTGCAGTGACAGTGAGATTTATACAGCAACACAACAAAATACTTCCTAGAGGCATATTCCTCACAATTCACTCATTTTTTTCCTCTGTGTACCTTCAACTGAATATTGTGTGGTCAACAAACAGCTTTCAAGGACCTGGGCAAGGCCGAGAGGTCACTCTAATACAAAGGAGGGAGGGACAACATTCATGAGGGTCAGTGACAAAATAAAAAAAACACACACGCAGGAAAGGTGAGGGGAAATATAATAATGATAAAGAACGGCCACTCCCTCATCTCTGGGGATCTGTCCACCTTGTCATGACCGTAGACATTGCACTGTACTATACTACGTTAAGAGACCAAAGTTTGTGTGTGTGTGTGTGTGTGTATGTGTGTGTAATTTGTTGGCCCACTGATCTGCTGAGTGTGCGTGTGAGGCTACATGCTGCGCCGAGCACTAGCTTGGAACATCCGGGCGCTGCTTCATTAGGTGCTCGCGCCCGTGCACTGCTGACATTTCCAAACTTGTTCCCCAGTCCTCTAATTGGCGTGAAAAATTGGACAAAGCCACTAAGAGTGAAGAGCTCTGTGGTAATCCTGGGCTTGACACCAAAGCGTTTGTCTCCCTACGAAGACATGCTTTTGTTTTGGCTGACTCTGAGCGATCTAAGAGATCAAGCGATGCCTGGCCTGTACTCACCCCCCACCCCCCCACCCCCCGTGTTCAGCACGGAAGTCGCCGCCGCCGCCGACAGACATCACCTGGCGGTAAAGAAGGGACCGATAAAGCATCGTCATATATACAGTCAAATCAAGCTCTCGTTAACACGTGATTTTTTTTCAAAGCATATAATTATTATCAATCAATAGCTACATATCTAAAAAAATAAAAAAAACCTAATTGGGACAGTGAGATGTAATGTTAGACAACCTTTTAAACATTTGTTTTGCAATTATTATTATTTTTGAGTAGAATTCATCTTCACAGGCGACACTAAAACCTGAGCATGATAATCGGGATCATTTCATGACTATTTGAGGTGTGTTGTCAAAAGCGTTTACCTTCAAATATTTAGGTAATGTAGGAGGCAAATGTCTCCTAATGGCTAATAATTAACGATTTAATTAGTAATTTGAGTAATTAGTTTAAATGCTTATTTTTTACACATTGTACACTTAAGTAATGGCTTTCTTTATGTATGTATTAAGTTGCTGTGTAGTCTTAAATAGGTGCCTATCACTTTAAGAACTGGTTAGGGGAAGTAAGCCGAATAGCGAGTTGCTTACAAATGAAGAGCGGAGCCACGCAGTTTTCCTGACCGTGCATAGCCTACGTGTATTCGTGCATAGCCTACGTGTATTTGTGCTTTGTGCATAAGTGTATTAGGTCAGGATAAAAGTTATTATTTCATGGATGCAATTCATTATTTCACTGTATGTCTTCAAGCAAGTTTTAAATAAACATTTAAAATGCAAAGGAAGAATCACTCTTGGACCAAACAGACAAATGGAACATGTGTCAGCCATAAGGCTCTTCTCTTTCATTCAGTTTCGTTTATCAGGATAGTTATAGCAGCCCTTACAGTTAATAATAGCAATTGTTGGAAATATGACTAGTTTCAAAATAAAAATGATATTGGCAACGCAGGTACACATACAAACTTACATACACATATGCTAGATCAGGGCTAGAAAAACAATTATTC
>NC_079212.1:129491328-129573288 GCF_029633865.1 Lampris incognitus
TAGTACTTGCTATGTTAATGCCAGAGTTAGTATGACAGAACCTCTATTTCTACTACTATGTTTAGCACAGTGCTCAGTTCTACATATAGACACCAGTATTTACTCTGTATTTAGTACTTGACACTGTTCATTACAGCGCGCAGTTCACAGTAGATTCACTACAGACTTGAGTAATTGTGAATTAACCATAAATAAAGAAAACGCTCACTACGGATCATGAGAAAATGCTAAAAACAATACTCTAAAACAGTGGTTCTCAACAGGGGGGCCAGGGCCCTCAAGGGGGCATCAAGTAGCTGCAAGGGGGACCTTGAGATGATGGGAAATTAGTTAAAACAATGAGGCTCATTTATCAAGTGAAATGCACAAACATTTGTATGGACATTTTTAAATATACACTCAAACTAATTTCTATTTAAAATTAGATTAGAATGAGTCATGAAACATTTGGAATTCATACTATGTTTTCAGTGAATTTTGCCACCATATCGTATCACCTTTCAAACTCTAGCACACAATGAACAGCAGGCGCCTTATATAACTTCAGTGTTGAATTATTTTGTGGGATTTCTGATTTAGGTTTTGTTTATATATATATATATATATATATATATATATAAACAAAAACCTATATATATATATATATATATATATATACTTTATTAAAGAAACACTCAACGACAGGAGAAGTGCTCAACAAATAAGGATCAAAATAATCCAGTGATTCAAGTAAATTCTTCCCATCTCTCCATCAATGCGTTTTCAAGTAAAGCCCAGAGGAAGTGCGAACAGCACAGGACCTCACTTTTCCGTCTCAACCTGGAAACAGTTCTTCAATTGTGCTTAATTTCCAAGTCTGTCTGGGCATGTTGTCATCTCCAATGAGGATGTCACCCAATTTAAGCACAGTGGGATATTGGGTGTAAAAGCAATGGACCGACTTGCGATCCAGTAAGGAGTCTTTTCACCACTGGCTTCAGAAACTAGTCACAAGTCGTTGCTTATACCACCATATCCTGATAATTTCTTCCTTGTTCAGTGTTGGATTTCCACTTCCAGCTGGAAAGGGCTTCGGTGTAAGAGAGGTGAGTTGTTTCCAACAAGGAAGCGGGCTGGTGTCAGTGACTGCGGTTCATCCAGCTTATTGTGGACAAAAGTGAGTAGGTCTGGAGTTTAGTGTAGCCTCTACCTCCGTCAGGATGGTGGACATCTCTTCAAAGTTGAGGAAGCTCTTCCTAGTACCTTTCTCCGGCAGGTCTTTACTGATCTGATGAGTCTTTCCCAAAAGCCACCCCAACAGGCTGCTCACTCTGCAATGAATCTCCAGGCGATACCCCTTGCAGAGAAGTATTCGAAAAGTTGTGGATCCTGGATGGCCTTCCACAGCTCTCGATCAGCTCCCTTCAAGGTCTTTGCATTATCTGAATAGATGACCTTGCACAATCCTCTTCTTGATATGAATCTTTTGAAAGCTAACAGGAAGTGCTCTATTGACTGACTTGAGACAAGCTCCAAGTGCGCCGATCTGGCCACAGCACAGGTGACTAGTGCAACCACCGGCCTTAACATATAGCGGGCCCTGCAAAGTCCACACCTGTGTCTTCAAATGGGGGTGACTGTGATTCTGTCACGTGGTAATGGAGCAGTAACCTGCTGTGCAGGCTTCGCATTAATTCTGCACACATTACACCTTGCCAGGAACCTCTTTACAAGCCGTCTTCCTCGCAGCATCCAGTATCTTTCTCTGACTTGCACCAAAGTGTCTCAAACACCTGCACGCATCATCTTTTCATGATTAAATTGAATCAACAACTCACGGTATCTGTCCTTGGGTGGCAGGATCCATGGATGCTTCTGTCTGAAACTAAAGTTTGACTGTTGCAATCTGCCTTTAACACTCATCAGTCCATCATCATCCAGGAATGGTCTCAGCTCTGAGTTTTGAGTCTTTGTTTAAACCCTTTCCTGCCTTAGTTACTGTCTGTCAACATCAGTCCTATATATACTGTCTTTGCTGCTGCACCAGACGTTTTCAGATGGGTCAACCTCTCCTTTTTGCATAACGTGTCATTGCTATGAATAGCAGTCTCTCACTGGTTCCAAAAATCTTACCATAAACTTATATCACCATTAAAATTTTCAATAGTCAATTTGGGCAACTTAACTGAATATGGACAGATCGCCAAGCGACCCAAATCGTCCGTAGCGGTTTCCTGTTCTATGCCTTGATCCAATTCCAATGACGTTTCTTCTTTTGCGGATAACGTGGCCAGCATCTCACGTACACGTCCAATGTCCGCATTTTCTTTGCCAACCTGTTTTGATGTTATACAAAAGTCTCGTCGTAGATCCACGTATGGCTCCTCTCTTTCGGACGCTCCGCCATTTCACAACGTTGTTTTTGATGATTGCTTATTGGGGTTGAAAACCTTTACGATACAAAAGGGGGGGGGGGACAATGCTGCCACTACTGCTAATTCCATTCCACATGTACAGAAAATAAAGCTCCTTTTATCCCTTAACTTAATCATTATTTTAAGGGTATGAACCAAATGACTCTTTCTCTTTCTAAATCTTTTACAAAATTAAAGTAACATATAACCACACACATGTACTTAATTTGCACATAACATCGCTAACCTCAAGCTAACTGTGAATTACACGTGATAAACTACACCACAAGGCAATCTGAGGTTTTACCTAAACGTCTTAACATTAGCCTAATAGCAGAATGCTAACTAGCAATGAATTCTAGCAGCAGCGCTAAACAGCGATGAATTCTAACGGCAACAAAGGATGAATTAGCCTACCAGTGGCTCCCTGTAGACGGCCAGTGAGACGAAACTCTCCCCACTTCAATTTAGGTTTAATGCGACTGGTTGGCTCTCAATTGTTTTTCTTCTTCTTCATGAATGATTTTTTTCTTCTTCTTCGTGGCGTATGCACGACAACCGCCGAACTCAACTTCCATCCATGTCAAAATAAAAGCTGCCGATCATTTAGGATCTGGCAGCACACCTTCCACTTGAGTTCCTGGTTACTGAACCCAAGGAGGTCACATCGCTATTTCCCTGAGTGTGCCGAGTCTATTCTTTGTTGCTACTCCACTGGAAGCAGGACAACCGGACGCCTGATGTCTCTGGAGAATTGTGGCAGGAATCTTGTTGGGCTTCTTCCCACTTCTGGCACTCCTACTCATGGTTTTCTCATGAGCCTGTTTCTTAATAATAACCATGTAGCTGGTAAATGTCCGGACATTGACGTCTCTCACAACGCCTTTGTTGTCAGTATTTACACTGACCACCCTGGCCAACTTGAACTGGCCGCTCAAGAAATTCTGATCAGCTAGCCACACGATATCCCTTTCTCTTGTGTGCCACTTGCCTCTGAAAAACAGGTTCGGACCTACCAACTGACACCACTTCCTCCAGAACTTGTTTACCTCTGACTGGATGACTCTCAACCTCTTGTAGAAGTAACCCTCAAATTAGAAGTCTCCTGGATCCCCTCTCAAGCAAGCCCATCCCATCAATATCCACGCCAAACGTGGGAGAATGGACATTGCAGATTTTTCTTCACTATGGGATTTGATCATGCCTCCACAACGAGAAGTCCAGAATCTTTATCTTTAAACACAACTAACCTGTTGAGTGTCGTGTCAGAGAATGTCACACCTTTCTGAGCTGCTAAACAGAGGTCTCTAAAGGCATGCTCATGGTCTTTGACATTAAGCAAAGGCACTCTGGGTTTTTCATTTGAGGGTAGTGTCTCCCACTATGCCTGCTTTGTGGCCTGGCTCTTCAGGCACAACCACTTTTTAGCAACTCGCCACACCCAAGCAACAACTCCAACGAGCCTAGACAAACTGCTGAACTTCTTCACATCCAGAAGGTTTTTTGACAACTGAGCCGGCACATGTTCTTCACGGCAATGACCCATCCAACCTCATTCATACCTCTGTTTCAGATGTGTCTGAGGGAAGAATGGGTTGAGTCAGGTAAGCAACGTTTCTCATCTCCGATTCTTAAACCTTGGGGTTCTCCTGGGGGATGGCCCCCAGGCCTCTCTTTACCGGAGCTATTGTTACCACTGCTGAAAATGCCTTCCTCTGCAGTTTGTTGACGCTATCCCTAACATTAGCCACAACCTCTCCAGCAGACTTTATTGGCCATTCTTCCAATGGCAATCTCAAGAAAATCAGTCCACTCTGCCAAGCGGTATCCTCTTGAAGATCTTTTGGGGTAGCCCCCCTTGTGATGGTGTCGACAACATTGACATTCCCTGGGATCCACCACCAGTGGCCACCACCACCACTGGCCCAGCCTTTTGAATCTCTCCAACTCTGTTGGCATAGAATGTCAGTACCAAAATGTTCTTTCTTCTTTAGATTCGTAGGCAACAATGACTTCCAAACTTTAATGTAGAACAGAACCGTTCCTGAAGTTAAAGCAGTCTAATACACAGAGAAATCATTCTGAACTGCAAGCTCGATGCCATATACACTAGTGCTGCACGATTAATCTAATCACAATCGCGATGTCAGCTTGTGCAATTATATAAACGCAAAAGGCTGCGATTTAATTTAATGATAAAATGCACATGTGTGAACATCTGTTTTTGTGCAGTCTGCATATCTATGCATATCTACGCCCATAATTAAGAGCTGATCAATCAGTCTCTGTTTAGACAGTGAAGCGTGTGCAATCTACGGTCACATGACTATCCGGTGTGTTGTGTGCAGACCAGAAAGAAGGGAAAAAATGGATACCGATGACAAGGAGCAGGTTAACACTGATGACCTGGTGGCAAAACAAAAACAAAAACGTGATAGGGCGATATTTTGGATTTAAGCTCAGCGATATTGAGCAGAAAGAGGTACTGTGTAAAACATGCAAAATGAAAGGGCTATATGTTGCGGCGACATGATAAATTTGTGTTATTTGTATATGTATACATTTGTTTATTATATCGCAATCCACGATAACGCAATATTTTTCTCACCAAATCGTGCAAGCACTAGTATACACACACTGAAATTGTTTTTTTTTCTCTTTTGTTTTGTTACTGTGCCAAAAGCATCATAGGTACTGTAGTTCCCTTACACAAAACTTATAGTTTTACCCCATCTCCTTCAATAAATCTAATTAAGAATAAATCAGTTATATTATCAATTATAAGAATTAAACAATATCTAAATAGAGCTGCACAGTATGTTCTCAAATAGAAGTTACAACAGAAGGTATGAACCTTAAACTAGAACTTGATGGAAGTATTGATACATGAGGCCCATTACAAAATGCTTCTATCACAAAACCTCAAAACCAAAGTAATTCTTCAACTAACATAAATAACACAAAAGTTAATATTATACAAGAATAGCCTTTTCACTATCAGTGGAGATATGGGAAAAGGGAAATGAAGGATTCCGCTTGTGATATTTGAGGATTACTGGAAAAGCAAAAGTTGTTTTTGAATGTTTTTATGAGGTCGAATGGAACAAGCTTGACTAACTGCACTGGACTTTGGAGTGTGTACAGATGGAGTCGCAGTGATGACAGACAGACAGGTTATCAGGTCTCCTGTGTGTGTGTGTGTGGGGGGGGGGGGGGGGGGCTGGCATATTTCCTTGGACTCAGGGGGGCCTTTTTGGGCAAAAAGGTTGAGAACCACTGCTCTAAAATGAAGAAACAACAGGCTTAACAGCATTGTGGCATTGTGTATGGACTGGTAAAATTGAAATAATAGAGGAAAAAAAATGAAACAACCAATGTCATTTGAGGTAGAACAGTGCAGAAAAACAAAGCAAACAATAACCCCCCTCCCTTAAACTCAATCCTTAAACAGAAGAATCATCGTTGGCTTGGTGTTGTGGATTTTCCTCAGTCATGCTCACTTGTTCTTCTGGAGCTGCAGTCTCATTTCTGGTCTCAGGCTCAGTCTGTTCTACTCCTGGCTCTGAGGACCTCGGCCTCTCGTCCATATCCAGCTCTGCAGCCCTCTCTTGATCCTGGATGTCTTCAGCACACTGCTTCTGGTCCTTGTCTTTCATAGCACGCTCCTTGTCCAGGATGTGGTAGTTGTAAATGTTCATGACAAAGAGAAATAACCCGCCACTCAGAATTACTGAGCCACACATGATAAAAAGGTATTTGTAGTCACCGAAGATGTGCACCAGAGCTCCTGTGTGTGGCAGGGAAGATTGTGTTTAGGTTATACACAAGAGCAAATACAGTCAGAGAAAGGAGCATAGTAAATAATTTTAAACCCCAAAAAACTGAATTCATATATATATATATATATATATAACTTTGTTAAAAGAAACACTCAATGGTAGGGATAGTGCTCAACAAACAAGGAGCAAAACAATCCAGTTAGTCAAGTAAATTCTCTATGAGACAGTACAAGCCTGTTTCTTGCTATAAGCAATCATCAGCTGTCAATAAAGCTACCTGAGGAAGGACATACCATCTACTGCCTCGTCATGCACATCACGTGCACATTGTCCAATGGGGAAGGGAGATGTGCGACGTACAAAAATTTCAAAAACACATGATCGCTAAGGGAGGTGCGATTCAAAATTTAAAAACACGTGATCGCTAAGGGTCCAATTTGGGGGGGGGGGTATTTGTCTATTGTCATGATTTATTTGTAATTACAAAACAGGTGCTTATATCTATGTCTGCAGCTGCTGGCCAAGTCATTCCTGTTATTCAGTGTGGACATTTCTACTTCGCAAATGATAAAATATTTTTCAGTTAGACATAGCTGGCACATTTTACTGCTTGTTGAATATGCCCTGTTCTTTGAGAGGATTTTCCAGGTGGTTGAATAATTAATTTTTCTGTCCACCAATGACCAAATATAATGGCTTAAAGACTCATCTCTCGTCATCTACGGTCATCTCTCGTCAGCTACAGTGATGAGAGATGACAACGACAAAATAGAGACATACGTCGGTCTAACAGAGGGAACATTCAAAATGAGGTTTATTGCACACGTGTAGCTTTAGAAACAACAGTTTAAAGAATGTAACATCTTTAAGCCGTTATATTTGGTCTCTCATCTTTGGTCCTTCCTCAAGTAGTTTTATTGACAGCTGATGATTGCTTATAGCATGAAACAGGCTTGTACTGTCTCATAGATAATTTACTTGACTAACTGGATTATATGTGTATATATATATACACTCACCGGCCACTTTATTAGGCACACCCGTCCAACTGCTCGTTAACGCAAATTTCTAATCAGCCAATCACATGGCAGCAACTCAATGCATTTAGGCATGTAGACATGGTCAAGACGATCTGCTGCAGTTCAAACCGAGCATCAGAATGGGGAAGAAAGGTGATTTAAATGACTTTGAACGTGGCATGGTTGTTGGTGCCAGACGGGCTGGTCTGAGTATTTCAGAAACTGCTGATCTACTGGGATTTTCACGCACAACCATCTCTAGGGTTTACAGAGAATGGTCCGAAAAAGATAAAATATCCAGCGAGCGGCAGTTCTGTGGGCGAAAATGCCTTGTTGATGCCAGAGGTCAGAGGAGAATGGCCAGACTGGTTCGAGCTGATAGAAAGGCAACAGTAACTCAAATAACCACTCATTACAACCGAGGTATGCAGAAGAGCATCTCTGAACGCACAACACGTCGAACCTTGAGGCAGATGGGCTACAGCAGCAGAAGACCACACCGGGTGCCACTCCTGTCAGCTAAGAACAGGAAACTGAGGCTACAATTCGCACAGGCTCACCAAAATTGGACAATAGAAGATTGGAAAAACGTTGCCTGGTCTGATGAGTCTCAATTTCTGCTGCGACATTCGGATGGTAGGGTCAGAATTTGGCGTCAACAACATGAAAGCATGGATCCATCCTGCCTTGTATCAACAGTTCAGGCTGGTGGTGGTGGTGTAATGGTGTGGGGGATATTTTCTTGGCACACTTTGGGCCCCTTAGTACCAATTGAGCATCGTGTCAACGCCACAGCCTTCCTGAGTATTGTTGCTGACCATGTCCATCCCTTTATGACCACAGTGTTCCCATCTTCTGATGGCTACTTCCAGCAGGATAACGCGCCATGTCATAAAGCTCGAATCATCTCAGACTGGTTTCTTGAACATGACAATGAGTTCACTGTACTCAAAAAGCCTCCACAGTCACCAGATCTCAATCCAATAGAGCACCTTTGGGATGTGGTGGACCGGGAGATTCGCATCATGGATGTGCAGCCGACAAATCTGCAGCAACTGCGTGATGCTATCATGTCAATATGAACTTTGGGTTCGCGAAGCGAACCCTAGTTATATGAACAACGACAAAATGGCTGAGAGGGTTATTGCATTGTGACATCATCCACAATAGCTCGCTGGAAAAAAGAAAAACGATGGAGGTGCATTCCCCGTGCCAATTCCCGGACAATATGACCCCCTGTGGTCATATGTCCTCCCACCGACCCCGTATTGGCACGCCCACCGGAAGTGTTATTCCTCTTTGTAAGTCGAACCATCTCCAACTAAATGAGGACCACACCTGTGGCCCGGGTAGGAGGAGAACGACTCTATTCTCAGCCATTTTGTCGTTGTTCATATAACTAGGGTTCGCTTCGCGAACCCAAAGTTACATTTCACGTACTCCAAAATGGCTGAGAGGGTTATTGCATTGAACAACGACAGGATTCGTGCCTCCGTTCCCTAGCCGTCCAATGAACCCTTCAAACCCCTGGTGGGAAGGGGTACGCGTTCTGATGAGAGCATCCTAAGAGGCCTGCTCCAGAACAGCGTCGGCAACCGACCGCACCTTAACGTGCCGGTAATAATGCCGTAAGAAAGTGTCCTCACCACTCCAAACCGCCGCCTGGCGGATGACCTCCCAGTCGATACCTGACAACACAGCTATCGACGTAGCAGTCCCTCGGGTAGAATGCGCCTTCAGCTTAGGAGCTGTTTTACCCGCTTTGGTATACGCCTCCGTAATACCATCCACCAGCCAGTGTGCTAGCCTCTGGGTGGAAAGGGCATAACCTGGTTTGCTCACTCTGTAGGTCAACAGCAGCCTGTCAGACCTACGAATATCTGCTGTGCGCCGCATGTAAATGCGTAAAGCCCGTACAGGACACGAGAGGTGCAAGCGTTTCTCATCCCTAGTCACCGGTGACGGATGAAACGCGTGTATCACCACCGGGGCCCTACTCGTCAGGACAGACACAGTTTTGGGCACGAAGCTGGGGTCTGTAAAGAGCGTGACCATCAGATCACCAGAAAACACCATCCCCTTGATGGTGAGTGCAGTGAGCTCACAACCCCTCGCTGCGGTGGTAAGTGCCAAGAGCACAGCCAGCTTAGCCGAGACATAACGCATGTCTGCCGTAGACATGGGTTCAAAGGGATCTTTCTCTAGTGCGCGCAGAACAAGGGAAGCATCCCAAGTTTCAGCTCTCGTAAGCTCCTTAGCTGAGAGCTTCTTAGCACCCAACAGGTACTGCGTCATGAGCGGGTGCGTGAAAACCGTGCTACCCTCGATCTTCCCCCCGGAAGAACGTGAGAGCCGATACACAGACTTTGACCGAGGAGAAAGACCATAGTCTATCACTCCTACAGACCTCCACAAAAGTCAGTATAGGGCCAATCCCTACTGACAAAGGGTCTATGTCGCGTTCAGCGCAAAATTGGTCAAATCGATTCCAGTACCCCTGGTACCTGGAATACGTGGAGTCTTTACGCGCCGCTAAGATGACACGAATCACTTGCGCACTAAGTCCCATAGCTAAGAGCCTGGCTTTGTAAGCATCCACGCCGCTAATCGGGAGCCTCCTATCCAGGGGCCCTCCTGTAGCAGCCCTCCTGCTTGCGTGAGCGCGTCCGCCCACTCCGGGACGTCGAACCGCTCGCCTACTATCCAGGGCACTATTCGCGGAAACCACGGGGTGCTCGGTTCGTACGGGGCCACGAGAACTAACCGACCCCCTGTGCGCTCGAACTTGACCACCAGGTCTAGGAGGCACCTGCGCGGGGGGAATGCGTAAAGCATCTCATCGGGCCATGGATCTAGTCCAAGCGCGTTGACCCCCAACGGCGCTAGGTCGGACGGGAGCATCGAGTACCAACGAGGGCACTTGTAATTGAGTTTCGATGCGAACAGATCCATTTGAGCTACCCCGAACCTCTCCCAGATCATAGCCACTATGGCTGGGTTGAGGCTCCAATTGTCCGCATGCGGGCCGCCTCTCGAGAGGATGTCCGCTGCTTCGTTGTCCTTCCCAGGAACATGAAGCGCCCTGATTGATAGCGCGTTGACCCAAATCCAAATTTGCATGGCCAACTCTCTGCAATGCTTGGACTTCATACCGCCTTGGCGGTTGATGTAGGCCTTGGCCGTCATGCTGTCTGTCATTATCAGTATGTGACGGCCTACGAGATCCTGAGCGAAATGCTGGATAGCCAGCCAAATCGTCTCCGTCTCGCGCGCGTTGATGTGGACCTTCTCCCTGGACGGCCACACTCCTGGCGCTGTTTTGTAGCCAAGGATGGCCCCCCAACCCGAGAGGGACGCATCCGTATAAATCGTTACTTCGGGTCCCCTGGGGCCCATAGGGACCCCAGACATGTCCACGCAGGCTCTGTTCCAGTGGTCTAGGTCCTGCGCTACCACGCGCGGGACCAGGATAAGATGGTTGTTGTACCGGCGTTCGTTGCCGTATTTCAAGAAGTGAACTGCGAACCACAATTGCAGTCTCCTCATGAACAACAGACCTAAAGGAACAACTTGGTGAGCCGATGCCAGAAGGCCCAGCAGCCTCCTGATCATCCGATAAGTGACATATGTCCCCGGGACGAAATGTGCTAACGTGGTCCTGGTGGAATGCCATCTCTCTTGCGTAAGGGTTGCGCGCATGGATACCGTATCCAAACTCAGACCCAGATACGTTGCCTGGCACGAAGGCCATGGCGCGCTCTTCTTTATGTTGATAGTGAAACCCATGTACTCCATGAATTCCATCAACTCCTGAGTATGGAGTATTGCTTGTTCCGGCGACCGGGCCAACACCAACAGGTCGTCTAAGAACCATGCCAAGCGCATACCTTTGCGCATCAACACTCCGAGCGCTGCTTTCACACACCTTGTGAATGTCAGAGGAGAGAGGCGATATCCGAACGGGAGGCATGTGTACTGGTAACACTGACCCCGGTAACAGAACCCAAGATACTTTCTGTGTCTTTCCGCAATCGGACAATGATAGAAAGCAGCTTTTAGGTCGACCGAAGTTAGCCAATCGGACTGTGTCACCATTGACAGCAGAACCGGTGTGCGTAGCATTTTGAAACTGACCTTCTCTACATACTTGTTGAAGGGTTTCAAATCTAGGATTGGGCGCATGCCCCCATCCTTCTTCGGGACCAGAAAGTAACGGCTGTAAAACCCGTCTTCTCTTTCTAGGGGAGGAACCACCGTGATTGCCCCTTTCGAGAGTAACTCTGTGAGTTCGTTGTCTAGGATTTGTGCTTCGGCCACCGACCCCGGTTCCGTATGCACTATTCCCAAGTACGGGGGTACAATACCGTTCTCGAAAAGGATTTGGTGTCCGTGGGCTATCTGATCCAAAACAGAAGCCGACGGGACCAATTCCTTCCACCTGTGTAACATGCGTGACAGAGGTCTCGTTGCCTCCTGTACCTTGCTGTTCAGGTAGCGCGCGTAAGTTGCGCGTAAAGGGTCTGGGGAAGCCCCGCCCGCCATGCCCTGCATCCATGGGGGGGCTTCGTCCTTGTAAAGGAGACCCAGATGGGGGAATTGGCGTTTTGAACCTTTCCAAATTACCATTTGACCCATCAGAGAGACTAAACATTGTCGCATCATAGTCCCCTCCCAGGGGCTCATTTGCGCTCATGTCATTATTATCCAATATTTCCAGCAGGGATAATATTACATTGTTATCATCATCTTTACCTAAAGATTCAGACAGACAATCAGACTTGCGTTTCAAACCTTTTAAAACGCAATCACCATCATCACCAACAGAAAAACTTTTATTCACATTCACAACCTTTGGAATAGAACAAGTAGACTGTGCATCAGAAACCAAAATAAAAGGCGCAGTGTTTAGCCCTGCGCACGCTGTGTCCCCTGAACAAGCGTCTATATCGCCGGAGACGGCTCTGGAATCAGTCTGTTGGTGTGGGTCGAAACACGTCACTTGGCAGCTCCCTTCTTGGAAGTGTCTGTGCTGTCCGGCTTGGCCGCATTGGCCGCTGGTTCTGTGGAAGACTGGGAGTTTGGACGTGAGCCCTGTCCACGCCCGCGCCCCGCTTTACCACCTCTTTTTGGATAAGTCTCTCTCCATTTCTGCTTGCGCGCAGGCTTGTCCCCCTGCCCTTTGCCCACCGCGGGCTTAGGGGTAGGCGGGTTCTTCATCATCGGGAGAAGCTCCTTGTGCAAGGTTTCGCGCTCGGCCTGGGCGGCCTTGTATTTGCTGATAATGTCCGGGGTCGTTCCAAACAGGCCCTGGTTCCCTGCGCAGGAGTGGGCCATCCACTCCTTGCAGAATTCCTCTTTTACCCCGGCTGTCTCTAGCCAGAGACGTCTGCGCGAAAGGGTGGAGGCAGCTGCGCTAGAACCGCACTCTAGAGCGATGGAATACAGCAGCGATCCCAGGGAGTCAGCTATGCGTTCCATTTCCAAGATGTACTCACAACCTGCTTCGCTGGCCACTACGTCACCGAACTCGGCCCCGTCGATACCTGCTGTAGCGATGGCGGTTTTGCTTTGCTCGACGTTTGATAGGCTGCAGAGCTTGCGCATGTACGCCGTTATCATCCCAGCCGTTGAGACGAGTCCAGCTGCGCGTGTACTGGCGTGCCATGCATCACACGCGTAACGATCCACCTGTTGGCCCCAGTGCGAAGGGTGTTTGGGAGTATCGCGAGACCCCACCTTGGTGTTAGGGTTGAACGATAAAACGTCCCTCTCTGGTTGCGGAATTTTCCAGTCTTTGTAGTTGAGGTTCCTAACCTCGACTGCTAAGACGTCAACCCCCTTCTGACTGAACTTTGAGGACAATTTAAGTAGCGGATCCGCCTCCGCCCGCTTAAACGCTCGTTCGATGTGAGGATAAGGTGGTAGAGTGGAGTCTCTGACCCTCTCTGCCATTCGTGGAAAATCGGCTACCACCGGATCTTGAGGATTGCCCGGCTCGGTAACGATGTCGGCAGACTTGACCGCTCGCGCGAACAGATCGCGGAAACTGGCGAGGAATGTTTCGGACCCACGTTGCATGGCGTCGCCATCTTTGTTTGGTTGAGACGAACTTGGCTGGTCGTCTTCCACGCCCTGATCGTCTACTTCCTCAGGCAGTGAATCCTCGGGTTCCGCACCCGCCGAATAACATACCACGGATTCACCAGGGAGAGATAGGATCTCATTGATCCAGTCCTCTCTAACTATCCCGGATGGTGGGATAGCCTCTGGCTCCGGAGGGATGCTAATGCTAGCCGCCGTCCCGTGACTGTAGCTAGGAAGCATCAGAGGGATGTTGCTAGCCTCCGCCCCATGGCTATAGCTAGGTAGCACCATGCTAGCCGCCTCGTTAGCAGGTGCGAAGGGATCTGCAAGTCCCCATCTTTGACGGTACAGGGCAGCCCACCTTTGGCGCCCCGATCCTCTGATGGTTTTACAGAAATTGCAGTCGATCTCATTACGGTCTACATCCCTCAAGTAGCCCGTGTAGTGAACATGCGGGATATGGGAGACACAGTCCGGATGGGGGTCCCATTGGAGCGTCGCCGGTTTAACACACCCGCACCAAGCGTAGAATCCGGCCACATCGACCGGATTAACGAACATCTTGGCGATAAAAGGTAAGCTAACTATAAGTTAGTATCTAATATACCAGTATATCACTAGATTACTTGCGTATTTGCAGTTTTCCTCTTAGTCCCAGCGAGAGAGAAACAGCCATCGACCGATCTCATTTAGTTGGAGATGGAAAGAGGAATAGCACTTCCGGAGGGCGTGCCAATACGGGGTCGGTGGGAGGACATATGACCACAGGGGGTCATATTGTCCGGGATTGGCATGGGGAATGCACCTCCATCGTTTTTTCTTTTTTCCAGCGAGCTATTGTGGATGATGTCACAATGCAATAACCCTCTCAGCCATTTTGGAGTACGTGAAATGTAACCAAACTCTCTGAGGAATGTTTCCAGTACCTTGTTGAATCTATGCCACGAAGGATTAAGGCAGTTCTGAAGGCAAAAGGGGGTCCAACCCGGTACTAGCAAGGTGTACCTAATAAAGTGGCCAGTGAGTGTATATATATGATATTATGATTAATATATGATATATGATAATGATTCCAGTGTAAACAGAATTCTACCCTTTACAAAAGAAAACTACAGCATATGCCTTTGTACAAGAAGCAAATAAAAAATATTTTTTATTCAAATATCATCTCAGATTGTGGTCACTGGGGATGACACGCTTCCTAGCCACATTTGCTGTGCGGCAACACTCAAGGTGAGGTAAGATGTGTGGGATATGGGCAAAGGTTAGGACAAGCCTTTCAAACTTCGATTTAGTGTGTGCTTGAGATAAAGAGAGAGACAGACAGACAGAGAGACAGAGAGTGGTAGAGCAACCTACGGTGAGAGGGTAGGGGGTGGGGGGCAATTCAAGAAGAGCCATGTAGGAAATGACAGAGAGCCATTACACCAGACCTGGCTCACCCTGCATCTTTGGAAAGGCAATTTGGACGACCGCTACTAGAACGAATCAGGAGAGAGATCTATTCTCTGGCCCATAAATATCTAGCCCAAGTTAGCAGAAAAGTGACAAATGTGCTTTGGATCTGATTTAAGCCTTTAGCTTTTCTGAGCCTTAACCCCATCCCACCCCCCACCCCCCAACCCCCAACTCCTTGCTTCCAGACATGGATCAATTGGAAAGTCTTACTACCTCTCAGCATGATATCCGCATATATGAAGGCCTGCTGGTTTATCTCGCCATATTACAATCTCTTATCATATGGCCTTTGGTGCTTCATTGATTCATGTGAATCTTGCACTAATATCTGAATTTTTATAAGCAAGAATATGTGTACTTTCTCAAACTTTCTCAGTTAAATCAGCAAATGAATTATTACAAATTAAGAAATAAGGGGAGGATTCAATTTTATTTCACAGGAGTGATTCCTGTAAGACTGCAAAATATAAACCTCCAGAATGATTTATTCAATTGTGCGTTTCCAGCTTATTTGGGGTTATATGGGATTTGACATAATCCATTGCATGGTAAACACAATGGTAAACACACTTTTTAAATCGTATACATTTTCCCTGAAGTCTTGGTCCATGCTCAATAATCCAGGCAAGAAAATCAAAGAAGGTTAAACCAGTTCATCACGTTTATTGAGAGATACGTTTCATCACTCACCTAAGTGACATCTTCAGTCTAAAGTGACTGCAGGTATCCCCACCCCTCATCCCCAACAATACAGTTGCATAATGACTTAGCCAGCGACCAGTTTCATATGAACCACATGAAACTGGTCACTGGTTTCGGTTGTTATACATCTGTCACCATTTTGCAATGCTGTGATTGCAACATTCCCTAATCTTCTGTGAATAATCACATGGCCATTGAAACTCTAGTTAATGGTCACACCCATACTTGCATATGAAACTGGTCGTTATACATCTGTATTGTACTGTATTGTTTATAAGGGGTGGGGATACCTGCAGTCAGTTTAGACTGAAGATGTCACTTAGTTGAGTGACGAAACATATCTGTCAATAAATGTTGTATCCAGATGAACTGATTCAACCTCCTTTCATTTACCCTGAACTTTCAAGAAATCATTGACTTTGCATTTTAGAGAGCCATGATTAAATGTATTGAGTGGTAACTGGCAAGTAATAGACATGGCATGCTGTTCTGTAAAAACCAATCAGATTAGCTATTCAACTGAAGGGCAGATCTATAGGCTATGTAAACCAACTGAAACTTGCTTAATGATCCTGTCTTCTTGATAATGATGATGCAGATGATGTTTGTCTGTGGTTTTGTGCATGTCTGTAATGGACTAGGAGGGGTCACTCTGTCTTATGATAACCAAAGGTAACCTCACCAATCTCAACACAGGCTGCATCATCTGATTGATGGCATTCATTCATTGAGCATACACCAATGACCATCACCCTCATTAAGACAGCCCTTGATTGGCTGAGTGGTAATTAAGTCCATCTGGCCAAGTTACCTCTTTTTCAACACACTTTCAGCTTAATTATGGCCCAGGTACAGGACTTTAATGACTGGAGTCTGCACTGAGCATCATTAAACACCCAAAACAAAAGGCTAATTACGCCCTATTACCTCACTTCCTCTTAATTGGGCTGACCCAAAGGTTTGAGGGGACCAGCACGCGGTAGACTAGAAAGGAGAGACATAACGATTGTGCCCTCTGGAGGAGAATGTTCTACGTGCGAGGAGGCGCTTATTTACGGCCATTAATGAGCGCCTCAGAACACAGTCGCACCAGACAGACTGGGGGTGGGGGGTATAAATTTTCATCTCATTAAAACTCGACAGAATTAAACTAGAAGTAGAGGTTCAGCTTGCCAACATGCTGGTGTGCGCAGCTGATTAAATCACACACCCTATGTATCTAGCACACAGTGAATCAAGCCTTTCCAGCCAAACTTTAAAGTTGACATGTGTAGCTGACTGACAGCAACAGGTAGCTGTTATCGGCACAGTTTGAAAGAGTATTTTCCTTTTTTTACTACTTCTATTAATCCCCGTGGGGCAATTCTTTCTCTGCATTTAACCCATCCTAGCTGTGTAGCTAGGAGCAGTGGGCAGCCGCCGTGCAGCACCCGGGGACCAACTCCAGTTCGTCTTGCCGTGCCTCGGTCAGGGGCACAGACAGGAAGGAGTATCATAACCCTGACATGCATGTCTTTTGATGCTTTGGTGGAACTTCTCATGCTTCTACAAGTTTTAGACTACACTGAGCAAACAACACTGCATTGACTTAAGAGCCAATTTTACAATATAAAACATAGAAAGTTCAAGGGAATGTGGAGGGGAAGCATTATTCCTCTGATTACACAGTTCTTAGTTCAAACCATGAAGGCAGCTGGTCAAGACAGTGACTTTAAGCACCACGAGGTTAAATGTATGTGATGGTCTGAAAGATATATCATGTGATAGTTTTGGTATCAACAGTGAATCAAATGACTCCCTGTAATGTGAAAGGATGACAATTGCGGTGAAAATCAACACTGCATTCTATAGTGTCCCTTAACCAGAGAAAGGCCTTGCGTTCACTTTCAGCTCGTTGTTCACATTATCCGACCTGAAGATGACACCTCCGTCTGCCTCACCTATAAATTCCTGCTCACAACTCAGGAGTTGAGAAGGTGATCTGGGGTGAAGCTCGGTAGAGATGTTAGGAGGCATCTCTGGTTTAGGAAAACTATAGACTGCAGTGCTGATTCTGTTAATATCCAAAATATAACTTAATACAGCTTTAACTAATCAGGTTCAAAGTACATAAATGACTTTGGTCATTTAGCTTCTATAGTGGGGGAATGAGGTTATATTCTATATAAAAGCCTTGTCTTTGACACACTTCCTTAAAAAGCTAAAAAAAAAACGTATGCTGCTTTAAAAAGCAATTAGGTGTCATTCTCTGTGTTCTGGGGCTGTCTAATGACTGTGTTGCATGGGGAATGTCTTTCAGGAAAACCAAGTGCAAGGCTTTAAATATGATCTTTGATACTATTCTCTAAATATTTTGGATCACATTACACTCAGATGTTTGTCTTGATTTTTATCCATTTTCTTTGCCTTTCCCTGTTGTAACCTATGAGCATTTCCTGTTTGCTAATAACTCCTATGCTAGCAAAATCAAAATGTGCATATAATTGTGTGAATTGGGATTCTGTGGCAATGTTGGCAGTTAAATATATGTGTACAGTAGCCAAGGCTTGAGGGTCTTTGTAACAGAAAGGTAAACACGGACACCTTGATCCTTTAAAGCTTCATAGCTTCAAAAAATATTGCATGATTTGTCCTCCAGTGCACGTGTCCTGAAAGCCTGAGCAAAGAGTGTAGCCGGCTTATTTACAGCAGTAAATAACTGTGGCCAATTACAACTTTTCTCTGGCTGGTCGTGCACCCCGGGCTGTCCCTGCTTGCTGATGATAATCCAATTCTGTGTGAATGTCTTACAATAATGACACCCTGGAAAGTGGCTGTGCTTTACTACCATGCCATGCACAGGCTGTGACCAGAGCAGAGAGAGTGAGAGAGAGAGAGAGAGAGAGAGAGAGAGAGAGAGAGAGAGAGAGAGAGAGAGAGAGAGAGAGAGGAGAGAGAGAGAGAGAGGAGAGAGAGAGAGGAGAGAGAGAGAGAGAGAGAGAGAGAGAGAGAGAGAGAGAGAGAGAGAGAACGAGGGATAGACAGACAGAGTGAGAGAAAGAGAAAGACATACAAAGCGAGAGATTGAGAGAGAGACAGACAGACAGACAGACAGAGTGAGAGAAAGAGATTGAGAGAGAGGGAGAGACAGACAGACAAAGTGAGAGACAGAGAGAGAGAGAGACAGACAGTGAGAGAGACAGAAAGACAGAGTGAGAGAAAGATATATAGAGAGAGAGATAGAGCGAGAGAGTCAGAGAGAGAGAGATGGGGGTGTTCTCAGCACTTAAATTTTATTTTGTCTGTGTTAAAACACTAACTGGTTTAAATGGTATTTTTTTCTGATGATGGAAGAATGGAGGTCTTTACAAGCGTGTGTGTAAATCTTTTTCATTTTTATTTGTCTGTATAATCATAATTTTAGAATGGTAATCTGAGGTGAGCTGAATAAATACGTATATCTTAGACTCTGTGTGTGTGTGTGTGTGTGTGTGTGTGTGAGAGAGAGAGAGAGAGAGAGAGAGAGAGAGAGAGAGAGAGAGAGAGAGAGAGAGAGAGAGAGAGAGAGAGAGAGAGAGAGAGAGAGAGAGAGAGAGAGAGAGAGAGAGACAGAGACAGAGAGAGAGAGAGAGAGAGAGAGAGAGAGAGAGAGAGAGAGAGAGAGAGAGAGAGGAACTCAAAGGTATGCATGATGTGATCATGAGTGTAAGGAACAGGTGTGAAGCTATCTTACTAGGTCAAGTCAATTTTATTTGTAAAGCCCAATATCACAAATTACAAATTTGCCTCGGGGCTTTGCAGCAACACAACAGCCTGTCCTTAGACCCTCACATTAGATAAGGAGCAACTCCCTAAAAAAAAATAGGAAGAAAAAAAAATCTAGGTCAATGCAAAGTGGTAAAATAGCAGTGTACTGTATGTTTAGTGGATATGGGTCTTACCTGCAGTGGGTGGTCCTAATAGCATGGGACAGCACTCTATGATGGTGACCAGTCCGACAGCAGTGGGAAAGCGCTTGGGTCCCATCAAGTCCATCAAGCACTCAAATATCAGGGCAAAAACCATGCCAAAACCAACACCGAAAAACGCTGCATATGCTGCTAGCAATGCATACCCTCTTGCAAAAGGGCACAGAAGATGGCACACACCAGTGAAGACCATGGCAAGCTGAGAAAGTATTGGATCCTGGGCCTGATCCACTTGGTGTTCGCCACCAGGCCCTGTGCCAGGCCGGGCAAACATGTCCACAAACCCCATGATAGAGAGCAGATAAGCAGCTGAGTACTCGTCTGTGCCTTGGCTGACAGCGTAGGCTGTCAGGAAGACAATTGGAGCGTAGGCACCGAAAAAGAACATTATGTTTCCTGTGAGGTAGATCAGGAAGCCTCTGTCTTTAAAGAGGGTGAAGTCAAGCAGCTTGATGAAATTATTCCTGCAGCTTCTTTTTAGCTCGGGGTTGCAGGGATCTGCCTGCTCCGTTGCCTTCTTCTGAGTTGTTACCCTGGATGGCTCCCCAGCTGGACTAACAGGCCTCATCAGGGATCCAGCCACACAGCAGTTTAGCAGCACAGCACCGAGGATGAGAAGACTACCACGCCAACCAAAATTGTAAAGTAGGTGCTGGTTGACGGGGGCCAGGAAGCACAGGAACACTGGACTTCCTGTCATAGCCAACCCATTGGCTAAGGGACGCTTCGCCTGGAAGTATTTGCTAATGATGGTGACAGATGCATTGAGGTTGAAGGAGAGCCCACAACCTGTGTGTTAATAGATTAAAAGAAGAAAGTCACATTTCATGGCCTCAGATGGCTACAACTTCCTGAATTTACACACCCAGTGGTACATGCTCGATTAAATTAAGACTAATTCTACTTTGGAGACATTAAGGTTCAATCGCATTTCACATTTGGCAACTAAAATCTCATTACAGTAAGATGGAATAATTTCAGAAATGATTTCTCCACTTAAGTGGTAATAAACTCGATAGTGCAGGTCATTCATTCACTTACATTTACGGCCATCCATAAATCCAATGTAAGAGAGAAAATGAACACCTTACTCCCTAAACAATTCTTCACTAAAAGAGGAGGCTCTACAGGTAGCTGGCTAAGCCTTTTTATTCACTGCAACAGCTAATTGATGTTTTCCCCTTACTAACTGTCGCCCACTGAATTTTAAGGATACATTTTCTTCCCCCCTCCCCTTTTTTTCCCCAAATTGTATCCGGACAATTACCCCACTCTTCCGAGCCATCCCGGTCGCTGCTCCACCCGACCACACCCGACCCGGGGAGGGCTGCAGACTACCACATGCCTCCTCCGATACAAGTGAAGTCACCAGCCGCTTCTTTTCACCTGACAGTGAGGAGTTTTGCCAGGGGGATGTAGCACGTGGGAGGATCACGCTATTCCCCCCAGTTCCCCCTTCCCCTGAACAGGCGTCCCGACCGACCAGAGGAGGCGCTAGTGCAGTGACCAGGATACATACCCACATCCGGCTTCCCACCCGCAGACACGGTCAATTGTGTCCGTAGGGATGCCCGACCAAGCTGGAGGTAACACAGGGATTCGAACCGGCGATCCCCGTGCTGGTAGGCAACAGAATAGATCGCTATGCTACCCGGACGCCCCAAGGACACATTTTCTAAGAAGCTAGGAAGTCGGACTTTTTGGAAGTGCTTTTACTCTGGTTGAGGATTTGTATAATTCCAAGTGTAGCAATTCAAAAGCAGTTCTTGACTGATTAGTGTTTGGCCAAGAAACATTAAACACAGAAAAAGATGTCATGTCCCGCAATTAGGGAAAATTACTAATTACTCCTAACACATATGAACTAATCCAGCTTTCATCAGAGGCAGGTTATTCAATGCCAAAAGCTCTATTCACATTGCCATTAATAATAAATGAACATCATTGTAACAAACAGAACAATCACATTCATGCTCTTGGTATTTTACCCCTCTGAAAGTAAAATCAGCTCATAGCATAAGTCATAAGTGTCTAATATTGGTATCTGAAGCCTGTTTTCTCTTGATAACCAATGATATATTAGTTACCAAAAGACAGGCCTCAGATCCCTATTTAATCTATCAGTGGATAAGCAGGGTAAATAACAATAATTATAGATTTTTAATCAAATTCATTCTCTGTTGGGACCAAGCCAGTCAGACATAAATTGGTGTATAAACATATGTCAATGGAGACAAAAGACAATAACAACAAAAAAAAACAGAAAGAAAAATAAAGAACACCCACAGCAAAGTATCCCTCTTTGCTTGATACATCGTACTCTCTCATGCCTGTATATTGGTGAGTGGGGGCAGTTATTTGTATGATGTTTGGCCGTAGCGAATTCCCATACTGTCAGATCTGACTACAGCATTATGCTGAGCAATACACAGTAGGGGGGAATGCTTTTTTTGTACTTCATATGAAAATAGTTTTCAAAGTCTGAAATGCTGAGTCCATCAAGCAGAGGAATTTGTATTCTACTTCTGAACAGTGCAGCACGTGTGCCCTCCAATCGGTTGATTGTATTTTCTGAGAAACATACCATAACTGTTTATTAAAATGTTGACAGCTATCAGTGTTAATGTGAATATGAATTCCGACCTTGAATGATCAGTCTGATGAAATATGACTTTGTCAGACTGAATGGTAAAATGTGTGCACTCCAAATGAACTTCAGTGCAAAGTGAGGCAGTTATCCCCTTTGTCCTTTATACACCGAGGAGCCAAAACATTATGACCACCTGCCTAATATGCTGTTGGTCCTCCGTGTGCTGCCAAAACAGCACCGACCCGCCAAGGCATGGACTCTACAAGACCCCTGAAGGTGTTCTGTGGTATCTGGCACTAAAACATTAGCAGCAGATCCTTCATGTCCTGTCAGTTGCGAGGTGGAGCTGCCGTGGATTGGACTTATTTTTCCAGCACATCCCACAGACGCACAATCAGATTGAGATGTGGAGAATTTGGAGGCCAGGGCAACACGATGAACACTTCATCATGTTCCTCAAATCATTCCTGAACAATGTGTGCAGAGTGGCAGGGCACATTATCCTGCTGAAAGAGGCTACTCCCATCAGGTATTACCATGTCATGAAGGGGTGTACCTGGTCTGAAACGGTGTTTAGGCAGGTGGCACGTATCAAATTGACATCCACATAAATGGCCGGACTCAGGGTTTTCCAGCACAACATTGCCCAGAGCATCACACCCCCTCCACCGGCTCGTCGTCTTCCCACAGTGCATCCTGGTGTCATCACTTCCCCAGGTTAACAGTGCACATGTACACGGCCATCCATGTGATCTAAAAGAAAATGGGACTCATCGGACCAGGCGACCTTCTTCCACTGCTCCAAGGTCCAGTTCTGATGCTCACGTGTCTATTGTAGGTGCTTTCGGTGGTGGACTGGGGTCATCATGGCCGGTCTGCAGCTATACAGCCCCATACACAGCAAGCTGTGATGCACTGTGTTCTAACACTTGTCTATCACAGTCATAGTCAGCATTAACTTTCTCAGCAATGTGAGCTACCGTAACTCTTCTGTGGGATATAATGAGATGATTAGCGTGATTAGCGTTATTCACTACACCTGTCGGTGGTTTTAATGTTTTGGCTGATCGGTGTATGTAGAATTTAATGCCTTGCCTCTATGATACTACCTTCAAGAAAACTTTAACCATGTGCTGTGTTATTGGTATTTTGACAAATAAGGGATTTTTAGATGACTTAATGACTCTCCCATCAAACACCTCATATACTGTGCATATTACTATAAGACAAACACAGCATAACTGCCTTTGTTTTTCAGGCTGCCACTAGAAAATTAATTACAAAGAAATGTGTCACCAGACTGGATCGAGGAATATGTTTACATAAAAGAACCACAAAAGCATGATTCAAAACATTATTTGCACTGATTTTAAAACATTGCTAGTTTTTGAAATGAACAGTCAAAAAATATTACCATGTTTCTAAAGTATCATTGTTTGAAGTTGCATAATGAGATGTTGCCTACATTTGGAGAGCTATGCAGTTGAAGGATTTTAGGAAGCTTTAGTAATCTAAACAACAAACAATGAAAACAAACAAAATCCCAAATTAAAGTGATTGAAAAGGAATGCTGCAGTATTTCTGCTTGTATCGGATGCAGAGGCAGAACACAAGGAAAAATATCAATTCAATTTGACTTGTCAAACTTAAATCCTTGATTATGGACTGAAAGCCTAAAACTCTCAGTGCTTAGGACATCCTCTTGTCTGTGTGTGTGTGTGTGTGTGTGTGTGTGTGTGTGTGTGTGTGTGTGTGTGTGTGTGTGTGTGTGTGTGTGTGTGTGTGTGTGTGTGTGTGTGTGTGTGTGTGTGCCAAGCGAAACTGCAGGTTGCCCATGTGCCAGTGTGCCACAGCACAGGAGACCAGAGCAAGGCACACACATGCCCCCAGGTGCCATGTGGCCCAACCACTTGCTGGCCCTATTAATCCTCCACAGCAGCCCTTGGCAGGGTAATGAGCCTCGCAGGGTGGCAGGGAGCCCCAATGTGAGGAGCATGACGGGAGCCTAAGGGAGGGTGCAGAGGACCACAAGAGACAGTGCTCTCTGGGGTCAGGGACAGGTCTGTCTTAATTACCATTCTGGTTTTGGCTCCCTTTAGTGCTCTAGCTGTGGCCCTGGAGCAAAGGCAGATGCCCTCGTCCAGTAAGGGGAAACTGAACCGGCTGCCCACAGACAGCCTGAAAGGATGTGTATCGCCAACCCCAGAGGGCCTTAATCAGGGCTTGGGAGAGTGTCGGTGAGTGAGGGGGCAAGTCTCCATTACAACATTAGTTCAAATATATTGATGTAAGTGAGCTGTCTTTGTCAACAACATGTTCAAAAAGTTGAGCCTTAAACTTAAGATTCCTAAAGCATGTGTGCAAGTTGTAATATACATGCAATGTTCTTTCAAAAACTATTCATCTACTACCCAAAGTCCATCCATCCATTACCCAAGCCACTTAACCCAATTGGGGTCACGGGATGCTGGAGCCTATCCTAGCAGTCATTGGGTGGCAGGTGGAAAGACACCCTGGACAGGCCTCCAGGCCATCACAGCCCCCCCCCCCCACACACACACACACACACACCCCACACCACACCACACACACATTCACACCTAGGGACAATTTAGTATGGCCTGACCTACATGTCTTTGGATTGTGGGGGAAACCGGAGCACCCGGAGGAAACCCACGCAGGCACGGGGAGAACATGCAAACTCCAAACAAAGGACAACCCGGGACGACTCCCCAAGGTTGGACTACCCCAGGTTCGAACCCAGGACCTTCTTGCTGTGAGGCGACCGCGCTCACCACTGTGCCACTGTGCTGCTACTACCCAACGTATTTCAGACAAATGTGAAAAATAATTTTCTTGAAAGCAGTAGAAAGTACAAGGTATTATTAAGATAATCCTCTATTAACTCGTTCTACCATTACTCATGAGGGTAACACTGACATTCAGCAAAGACAAAACAACGGGAATCAGATATTGAAAATGTGTAGATACCTCCAATGACACCAACGCATAGGTAAAGGTGAATGATGGAGCTTGCAAAAGAAGCTGTTACCATAGAGATCCCACACATCAATCCACCGAGTATTACTACTGGTCGGCTTCCAAAACGTTGGGCCAATACACTGCTCACTGGTCCTGCAAAAAGAAAAGGATGGAGAGAAAAGGAGAGTCAGAACAATTAAGAGCCACGTTTCATTCATTTAAAACGGGTTCAGTAATTAACTTACCTTCTAACGATCATATGACTTTGGACAGCTGAGCGGTACAGGAGCAGCACTCAGTCTAGGCCTAAACCAAGGGCACGGGGACATCGCAGTGGGTGCTGAGCACTTCCCCACTCACCCCTCCACTGCGAAGCCACCCCGTGACTCATTATACTCTCCCCTGATAATGTAAAACACTACACTCAGTGATCAATCAACAATTAAACAGCCCTTTATATGCTGTCACTCTCTTCCCTTCATTCATAACCCCGCCTGTGAGAATGGCACTGCAGCAAAAACAGTCTTTCTGCAGCGTGCTGCAACGCAAACTTCTTCATGCACTTCCCTAATAAGTTTGACCTGAAAATCATTGTTGAGTCATACGGAAAACCTGCATGAGCCAAACTAATATGTAGGCTACAATGTTAACTGGAAATCTTAAAATGCTGCAGCTTTGCAATGCACTGGTGGGAAGGGGCTCTGTAAGGATGGTGACTGGGGGGGGGGGGAGAACAAACACCCAGTAAACAATAAGAGGATTACGCATTTGGCAAGCACTTGCTATTTTCAAGAGTATGCTTGTAATGCCTGAGGATTTATTGCTCAGGACATATAATGCAAAAAAAAAAGAAAAGAAAACATGTGGGCAAGTCTTTAGTCTAAAATTGATTATGTGATGAAAAGCCTTTAACACCCTTCATGTCTATATGTGGACATGTACAGATTGTGCCTCTTATGTGAGTGGGTAGAAAACCAAAGCAGTTGCCATTCATAGCAGCAATAAACTCATTGGCTTTGTGGGTGGCATGATAATGTTGATTTGTTTTCATATTCATGTGAATACACAGGTGCTTTTAACAACGGTCATACTAAACTGGATATTCCAGTTGTATGGTGGCATTTATTCTCTCTCTTACTCTTGTTCTTTCTTTCATTCTCTTTCCCACACGCTTTTCTACTGCTATTCATGCAAAGCTGTAAATCTTTTCACCTCAGATGTGCCCTCAACCATTGTTTGTACATAAAGAATGCATATAAAAACAGAGCCAGCCTAGCATTTACACAGTTAATCTGCATCTGTTAGGTCACAGATTGATCCTGTTCCATCCCAAAATTGTGTCAAAGCAAGCTGCCACTTTCTATTTCCATTATAACTTTACCATTCGGGCTCCTTGAGTCAGAGGTTCTCTGGAAAGGCTGTCGTGTCCCTCCCTTGGGGACCCGGTGCCAGAGCCCAATGTGCTGAACCTTTTTCTGATATATACCCTGTCTTTCTCCTTCACTAGGTGACATTGCTGAAGCCTTGCCAAGGACAATATGATAAAGCCATGTGCCTAAACCACTGTGGAGGGGGAATATTTCACCAAATAGGCCTCTGTGTTGTCTGCAGGTGAATAAGGCATCCTCTTGTCCTATAACCTTGCAAGCAGTCACTGATGAATTCACTTAAAGCCTCCACTGGATCTCAGAGTGTCATATTTCTGTGCTGTCTAATGAGTCTTTCAAGCTTTCACAAAAATACTATTAACTCAGGCTCAACACCAAAGTCCCACAAAGAAAAACCAGCTCTGTCTTTGGCCGCTGTGACCCAAACCTAACCAAGGTATGCGGAACCCAAATTCACAAAAGAAAACAAAAAAAATCAACATGGCAAAGCTCAATAAATAAACGAATAAATAGGAAGAACTTCAATTTTGATTAAAGTAGATGAGGTCGGTTGCTTTTTGCCCACTTGCATTCATACTGAGATATATTTAATTCTTGAATAATAAAATTATTATTCTTAAAACAAGTAATAGCTGTACAAAAACAAACCTGAATAAACTTTATAACAAACCAAAAAAAGATTGTGTCATCGTTTACAACTAAATTGAACTTGGAAAAGAAAGCATATGCAAACAACTTTTTTTTCCACTAGAGCATTATGACCTTTCTGACATTAACTCGGTACTTTTATTCAGTTTTTCTTTGATCTGAATGAAGTGAAGAAAATAATTGGGTGTTTTTTCTTGGTCAAGAGGATGCTTAAGGCATTCTTTTAAGGTGATAAACAAAATTTTAAAAATACACTTATAAATAAATAAATAGATACATGGGTGAATGGATGGATGGATGGATGAATGAAAATTAAAAAAAACTCACACCCCTTAGTGTCAACTTACCACCAGCGTACATGGCGGCCAGCATGATGGAGGCAACCCATGCTATATCGCTGTAGCTGACCTGGAAGTCTTCCTGGATCTCTTTGAAGAAGACGGTGAGGACTTTGGGCATGGCATAGGAAAAGCCAATGGATATGAAGGCCCCAAACACCACCACCCAACCCCAGCCTCCATCTGGGTGGGTGTAGGATATTTCTGTTGGAGGGGGCATGTTCCTGTGGAAGAGTGGCGAAGACATCATATTATATATTATCGGGAGAAAGAAGGAAAAAATGGATACCGATGACAATGAGCAGGTTAACACTGATGAACTGGTGGCCATAAGTTGATCTGTTTGCATGAATGTGTCTAAATTCTGCTCAGTATGTTGTCAAGATGGCCCTGTGATGGCCTGGCAGCCTGTCCAGGGTGTCTCCCCACCTGCTGCTCAGTGACTGCCAGGATAGGCTCCAGCATCCCCGCGACCCTGAGAGCAGGATAAGCGGTTTGGATAATGGATGGATGGATGGATTAAAATATGTTTTTACATCTGGAAGAGGATGGGCCAGGAGCAGTCTCATAGATTGGGAACAATTCAGTCTTCCTTGCTTTCTATACCGTACAATGTGATTATCCCATGCCCTTATACTGAAATTAGCAAGGGAGTATATTACTATCATGTATGAAGGCCAGGAAATGACATCCAAATTTTGCAAAATTTTTTGTATTATATCTGTTGAGTTCTGAGTGTGAGATGACGTCTAATTGAGATGTAATGAAGGGTGCATATGATTAGTGTTGTAAGAGACAAGGGCAGATCCCGGGGGTGAAAACAGCAGAAGCCGATAAAAATACCAAGTCACATCTGTTGCCACACCACTGTCTAAAGTTAAAATAATAATAATAATAATTTAATTAAACATAATAAAAAGTCAGGTCATGTGACAATAAACACTTCACCATAACTATGTATATTGGTCTCAGTTCAGCAGTCCTACATTTCTTCCAAGAGACCTTACTAATCTTGGCCCAGGGTTGCGTCTAGATATGACAACTACATATACATTACTACGGTATACTAATGAGTGAGACTGCAAAGATGGCTTAAGCACAGTACTTTCAGCTCGTTAACAATTCAACCAGGTTTCTTCTTCTATTATATCCAAATTGCCGTTTGCAGTAATTTTTTCCCAAATGATGTCTACGCATCTTGATTGCAAAACGGTGTAATATTATAAAGACTATATCAAGTTCAACTTCATTGTCATGTGTATTACAATACACATGACATTCTTGTGCGCCTGCTCTCTCTGCCTAAGGGACACAAGTACAAAGGACCCCCCCCCCAAAAAAAGACAACACTACAGACCTACAAAGACCATGCACACATGGATTTATGCATCATAGACACAATGTACAGTACACAATAACACAACAATGTGAGGTGCAGATGGGTGCGTCAGCTGTTCATCAACCTGACTGCTTGTGGGGAGAAACTATTACTGGGTGTGTGATTTGATGCTCCCCTAATTATCATTTTATATTCCAAAATTATAAGAACAATTTGAGTGTCACCACAGACACACACACAAAAAACCCCAAAACTAAATCATTGGCCCCGCTTTGTCCCACGTTCAAGATGTTCTGCAGAATCGTGTCTTCTGTGATACAGAACCGTTAACATTAAGTATTTAGCTTGAATGGAATTACCCAAATCAAACAACATGTGACAATCAGCCAAATCTAATTAGAGGATGACTGATCTCACGGGACCGTTTTGGGCCTCTAATGCTGGCATACTTTACAAAGATCCAACAACTAACCAAGAGAATATGTATACAAAAGAAAAATATATATATACACAAGTGTTTGTTAAATTAGTCGACAGGCCCACTGCGGCGGTACCATAACTAAAATCGATGCTCTAACGGCGGTGGAAGTGTTCCAGTAGTCCCTGTCACATACTAGATCAACCGCTTTAAAACTATCATCTTGTTGGCCATTACAGAGACATCGGGTACGTAAAACAAACAAAAAAAAACCGGTCAAAAGTGTTAACTGGGGACCTTTAAGGGATCAGTTTGTAAAGAGAGCGAGGAAAACCTTGCCAAAAACGCCTTGCCCCCCTTTTCCCTTAAAAGCGTGAGGCGATCGGGCTCGGCCAGCGTACAGCTGCTGTTACGAGGGAGGACGTCGCGCTAAAGTCGCCTTCATCCTTCCGTTCACACAGACGGCGTCGATCCCGCTCACATCTCAGGAGGGTCCCGGCCGGCGGGGACATATAGATCTGCGAGTCCGTGTTTTAACGTCAATTACCCTTAAATTTTACAGTTAAGTTTTACATTTGCATCTGCAACTTCGTCCGGCTCCCGGGCAAGCGAACCGTCCCCGATCATGAGGAACCGGTGTTCCACGTGGACGAGCTGCGGTAACGCCGCGTAAAGGTGCAGCGCTGCGCAGACTTCAACACGCGGGTGGGTGGGCGGTGAGCTAAGAAACGCGCGTAATAAAATCCAAACCTTACCTCCAAACAATAGCGCAACTCCACAAGTTGTCCCCCCACAAAGTTTTAAGACCGAACTGTAGCCCGCTGTCGCGTTTGACGGCGGGTCACGTGGTACAGCGACGCCGCCCCCGCCCCCGAGGGGGTTTCTGAGGATTTCCTCCAGAGTTTGAAGTTAAAATGAATTTGCACAAATTAATTCCACAAATCAGTAAGTAGCAACTTTTTGAGTCCCGACTTAGTTTGCGTTGTTTGACCAATAGAAAGTCCCACAGCAAAGTGTTGCTGCCGTTAGACAAGATTTGTACAGGCTCACATACAAGAATTCACCAAATGCTGCTACTGCATGCACAACACATATAGTCTGTGTATCCTTCAAAATAATAATAATAATAATAATAATAAAAATGAAAAAAAACACGCTTCTTTCTTAATAGTTTTATTCTAAAATTATGTGCAATGTGAATTTCACAGTTGGGCTCACTATACCCCCAAACCCCCAAATAGGCAAACCCGCAAAGCAAAAGTGAGGGAAAATGCAGGAAGAACTCAATAATATAGCACCCATAGAGATGTATGTGGTTGACCAGAGATGAGCTAGGTACTGCAGCCCAAGGCCACTAAATCTTGAACACAGACAGCACATTGACTCATAGCTTGTTGCATTAAATGACTGGTGTTTGTGAATCTTGATGGAAGATTGCAGTTACCCATCAGGTAATGCTTAATTTCAATCAGATGTTAAAAATCAAGCAACACTACTATAAAGAAAAAAACTGAAACACTAATGTGCAGGTTACCTTTTTTTTTCTCAACAAAGCAGAATTACTCTAACTAAATAGGTAATCAAATAAAGAACAGGCATTAAAATAAAAAGAAATCACATCTATTTTTCAAATTATAAAAGAAACCAAAAATAAGTTTAAAAACTGTGCAAGAACAGCAAAACTATGGTACAGTATATTACATGTATAGCAAAAAACATTTAAATACAGTACTGTGTATCAATAGAAATCCTGAGAGTTCTCTATTCCTGCTTCTCAAAATCACCATTTGTAGGCATATGGATGAACACACTCCCTTCTCACACCCCCTGGTGGGGGATGGTTTAAGGTATCATTCTCACCAGGTCTATTGAAAATCAGCCAGTCTGAAGTTCTTCTCTTGGAGAAGTTTATAACATCTATGATTCCATACAGAACTTGACTCTTTTCATATTCCTCTCTGTGTTAAGTTTATGACGACAGAACTGCGATTGCTATATGGTTCCAAATGGAATTAAAGTTAAGGGTAATGTGTAGTGCAAAGATGACATAGGAACTTGCATGGGAAAACTGATGGCATTGAAAGTGTTGCAGTTGGACAGGAAACAATGTTCAATGGTTGTATTACTTTTATACAAGATTGTCAAAAAAGCAGCACCAACAGTTTGTGTCCTCCATGTGGTGGTGTGTGAAGGTGGATTGATGGCCGTTAGCTGAACTACCACACAAGCTGAGCATCCCTCACTTCATTATAGTTTGCTTTTTCAGGAAGGTACTTCGTAAAAACTGCAGTGAAGGACTGTTGTAGAGGAGAGTGTTTCAGTGCAATGTTGAGTAAGACTTTTTGAGATATTCTTCACCAGGACAAACACAGTACTTGATTCTGATGCCCCCATGTCTACCCATAGGCACAATGACATCCCAAGGGATCGGCACTAAATTACACATCACTTCTCAAGTCTACAACCATATGACAGCCATACAACCAATATTAGGACCTATATGATTTAGACTAGCAAACAAGAGCACCCAAATCAAAATATAAAATAATTAATGCACTTCTACTACGGTAACATAACCTAATATCGCCTAATCACAGTTCCATGAATTATTGCTACCATAAACCATTTTCAACGTTCAGAACTATAGCCATGACCGCAAATGCTTTTTTGTCATTTAAGAGGAAGGCTATTTCAACCCTTTATCTTAAGGGAAATATCAACCGGTGTCCATCAAAAAGGCAACCTCAATAGATCCCAATGCTTAATCTTTAGCCAAGTCATTGTATTGGCCTAAAATGTATCCCTTTGCTCCTGACCATAAGTCAATGAAGTTGCTACTGAGGTAAACCTGTTAGTTGGACTGAACTTTCCACTTGACTTTGCCACACTATTAACTTAAGTCCTTATTTCTCCAATGTGGAGAGTGAATATTTTAACGTTTCACTGAAGTTGTCTTGGCATGCAATACAAAATGGATGCCAACTCAAGAGAGGGAGGCTATGAGCCCCCATGCAATTGTATCTCAAACAAAGCTTCAACTTAAAACTGCTCAGAAGCCACACAGTGTATGGTTTGACACACTGACACTTTTGTGAGGGAAAAAAAGGTGTCAAAAACTATCATATGAACTTCAAGCTTCAATAATACTAAATGAATAATCTAAGTCACTAGCACACTTTAAATTCAAATTTGTCAACGAAATAAGATGCAGACTTTAGCATAGAATTGAACAAAAAAGAAAACACAAACCTCCTCTGAGCTAGCAACCTACTAATGAGCTACAGTGCTCATCTTACCCGTATGAATATATAGTATATATAGCCATTTATATATATATATATATATATATATATATATATATATATATAACTTTCACTTTATGCCGACATGTAGCATCTGTATCTCGAGGGCACTTTTCTTACCATAACCCTCATTTGCATGCTTATTGTAAAAATCTTATATGCATCTAAAATAAAAATGGATCATGGCTCAACAACAAGCAAACAAGATGATAATTGCACTTATGATTCATTGTATGGTTCTATAGAACAAACATCAGTGTGGATAGTTGGTGCTGTCTGGAAAAAAAATACTGCAATTTCTGAAAGCACCCCCATTTTAATCATGTTAAACCAAAGTTTAGACAACTTAAGACTTAACTGATAATGGTCCTTGTGGTGCAAATCCAAGGTAGCACCAGGCACAAGGCAGGCAGGACCACACAACTCCATTTGCCTCCAAAACTAGGTTCACAAAATGTTGCAAACTAGCTACCTCAAAGCACTTTCTGTAGACATTGAGGGTAAAGTTTGGCCACCACACATTCAAAGTGGCGGCCTAGATCCCAGAGGCGATCAGGTGTCTCATAGATTTTGGTCCATATATCTGCCTCATCATCATACTGGTAGAGGGAGTTCTTGCGGCTGGTGCGGAACACATGCTCTTCCACCATGACCTGTGTGGCTCGTACAAAGAGATGTAGCTTGCCCTGCAGTAGCATGGCCTTAATATAGGGGCTTGTGGCTTGGTCAAAGGGAAGGTCTCTCCTGCGACTCCAGGTGTTCTGCTCAATGTCATAAACCTCCACATTGAAGGTGCGCTGGTGGTTCCTGCAGATGCCAGCGATGTAGTAGATGCAGTTCTTGTATAAGGCAGCCAGACCCTGGCTCCGAGGGACCGTCATTGGGGTCAGATGACCCCAATAGTCCTTCCGGGGGTCGAAGCAGAAAAAATATTCTCCTGCGGAAAAAGGTAAGGGCTTAGTTTGGAATAGTGATAATGCATTAAAAACCTCAAAAAAATGAATTGAGATCACATCATATTTAGTCCATTTTAACAATTACATGGTACCACTTTCCTTGAGTGAACTCACCTTGGAGAACATAGATGCGGTCTCTGTATTCCACAGCACTGTGAAACTCCATGGCTACTGGCATGGGATTGACTGCTGTCCAGCAGTTGTCCCTGGCATCATAGCACTCAACTGACTTTAATGCGTTTCTCCCATCCCCCTCATATACCCGGCCCCCAAGTGCATAAAGCTTTCCACAACAGTGCACCAACCTACAACCAATCCTAGCCCGCAGTAGCGGTGCTCTTGGAAGCCATCGATTTCCTGCATGCTCATATTGCCAGAAGTCGCTCTCTGCCCGATGGTCAATAGACACCTCACTGTTGCTGGGTCGGTAGCCCCCAGCGATATAGATGTCATTCTCTGAGGATACCAGGATGCCCACCTCTCTGAGATCATTTGGTGGCTTGCAGAGCTTAAAAACCCTACCAGTGGCTGTATCGAGGCAAGGCACAGTCTGCTTCTTCCCTGAGTGTTTGTGAGCGGCGTCAAAACAGATGACCATCTCAGAGGCTGTCATGCCCAAGCGCTGGGGGCAACCATTGGTGCCATTTAGGCGAGATTTGGCCTCAGCGGGGTCCTTGGACAGGGAGAGGGCACATGCAAAGGATGGAGGTATGCGACTGAGGAAGGCCTCATCCAACAAGGGCAGACGGATGCACTGAGAAAAAACTTCAACTAGGTGGGCCTCGCGACCAGGCTGGTCATGCTCCAGCCACCGGACAATGCTCTCATAGACATGCTCTTCTTTTTCCACGTTCAGATCATCATTGTTCAGAATGCTGACCAGCTGTTCCTTGGTCATTTGGAGGAACTCCTGCTCCCGTGACACACACAAGAACTATCAAAACAAAGGTATGATTAGATCAACTTTTGTGACCAAAGACACAGTTATCACACAATGCTCAGCCAAGAATTGATATAACCTAAAAGTAGACCTTTAAAAGGGACAATGTCAATCTGTATTCTCCAGAGCCCACCTGGTTCGGGAGGGCTTTTTTTAAAAATTATTATTATTTTATTTTTTTTTAGAAAAATGTATGGTCCTTTTGGATATTGTTTGCCAATTATTCTCTACTTAGAATATGCTGAATATGGAAAAGTCTAGAGGGCACAGAGTGCACAAGTTATAACACTTTAAGTAAAAGATGTTTTGCTGACAACCATGTCACAGATGTCACATTATCTTTTCTCTGAGAGCTGGACCAGACCAAACCTAAAATATGGGTATCTAGAATCTCTTCCTATGAGAAATCAGTTCCAAATTTCCAAGGACCAAGTATTCACTAAGAAATTTATCTTTTGAATCTTCTTACAGAATCCTCATAGCATATTGTTTTAATTACCAAAACTAGTGAAATACAGTGAGCTTTTTTTGTTTTTTGTTTTTTTTTTATTTTTATTCCCCCCCCATTTTCTCCTCTATAGTATTCTCCCAATTACCCCACTCTTCCAAGCCATCCGGGTCACTGCACCACCCCCTCTGCTGATCTAGGGAGGACTGCAGACTACCACATGCCTCCTCCGATACATATGGAGTTGCCAGCCGCTTTTCACCTGACAGTGAGGAGTTTCGCCAGGGGGACGTAGCACGTGGGAGGATCACACTCTTCCCCCCAGTTCCCCCTCCCTCCCGAACAGGCACCCCGACTGACCAGAGGAGGCGCTAGTGCAGCGACCAGGACACATACCCACAGCCAGCTTCCCACCCACAGACATGGCCAATTGTGTCTGTAGGGACCCCCGACCAAGCTGGAGGCAACACGGGAATTTGAACCGGGATCCCCGTGTTGGTAGGCAACAGATTAGACGGCTACGCTACCCGGACGCCCTACAGTGAGCTTTTAAATAAAGTTCATAGCGCACTAGATGATTTAAAGGCTGATTATATCCCTGATTTGGTCATGCCAACTGATCTTCAAGATCATGAAAATCAGAGTCTGCACTTGTCTGCGCAACATAGATCATGGTCATCATTGACAGTCGGTAGTGTGCGGGAGTTAAGCAATCATATCACTTGCCTCCAGACTGAACTTTCAACTGGATGGAGTGGTCATGATTATATCAAACATGTTTGATTTTCATGAGTGGAATCTGGGCAAACCTGAGCTAATTGGCAAGTGTGTGCGCCTAAATGACTACGATTGTAAATGGTGTACTTTGTCAAGACTATTCCGCAAATGCCAACTGGTATACATATGATGCTGAGGTTTTTTTTTTCCCCAGTCGGGTAGGGCTTTAATAGTCTTCTAGTGTGTTTCTGGCTTAAGTCTAAAAAGCTCTGGTCAAATGCTGGGACTTACTACCCTGATATCTTCATCAATGGTTACTAGGGGTGTCACAATTTTGATTCTAAATTGACAATCGATCGAAATGAGCTTTTGATTTCTACCTCTGAAATTAAAAGCAGGATCAGCGATTCGCCCAGTATTTTTGTTCTCTCCACCCCCACCTACTTCCAAAGGGGAAAAAAAAAATCAGCACTTCAAAGACGACACAGCGTAGTTTACCAGTAGTCTGCAGCTGCACTTTTTGAGACATCATGGCCACTGCCGGAGTTGGAGATGACGGAAAAACAACACAACTGGAAAATCCTCCTGCTTCCCTGAAGTCACCGGTATAGCAACATTTTGCCTTGCCCATGAGTTATGTCGCCAAGCCCATCATTGACAGAAAAGCTACTTTGTTCCCAATTGACTGGTGAAATAAGTATTGTTATTACATTTTATATTAATCATTTAAATTTGACCATATAGCCTTAACGTGGTACATTAAAAAAAAAAAGCAGTCATTATCACACTTGTTACCATGTAGCCTATCTTTTTAAAGAAGAATTTGAAAATGTAAATGACAGTTGTCAGGGCATAAAACCAATGATCTATTGATCTTCACAAATCAAGACTCGATATTCTAACAATGGAATAGCCATCGGTGCTGAAAAAAATGTTTAAATCAAAAATCTAATTGATTTTAATTCAATTTTAATCTTAAAATTGAAAGTCAAATAGAATCATGGATTTGGAGGATCATGACACCCCTACTGGTTAGGTTGTGCTTCAACATAGTATGTAGATCATTTCAGCTAGATGTATGACAAATCTGGCTGGAACAAACGCTCCAATGTGTAACTAGAGAAGACAGTGATACAGCAAACTGTAAATACGGTGGTATGATAACTTCATGCAAGGGAGGAAATCCTCCAATATGGTGAGGCATTTACTGTCCAGTGGTTTAAATCTGAATGAATATACTGCTTTGGATGTCTCTCCCAGTCTTAATTATCACGATGTTCCAGATTCAGATAATGCTAGTACTATTTTTGTTTTGAGTTCAGGTACAACACACAAACAGCAGATATACAGCATTTATATGGCAATGCAAAGTATAATTTATAATTCTCTTCGATATATTAGATATAGGATCATAGAGCAACATGACCCCTCCTCCAGTTAGTAAGGAAGCTTAATTGGCCACCATAATCAAGGGGCAAATGAGCATGGAGAACTCAAAATCCACGATTAATATTCTGCTATTTATGGAATCATTTATTCATATCCAGCTTTATGTAAATATCTGTCATTGACATTCTTTGAACTGCGAGGCCAATATTGATCATTTTGAAAACTTTTGTTTCTTAAAAATTTTGATAACTTCCTGATTTCTTTTCTTCCTCAAAAAATATAAGAATCAGAAGCGGGATTCGATACGAAACAAATCAGTTGAACAGAACTGGATCTGAATCGATAAAATCCAAACATATCCTACTTCATTCAGTTGTGCCCCTAAGCATTTCTCCGTTGAGTTGAAATATGGCTGGATCTGGAATCCCATATTTGGACATAAAAAAAACACCACATTAAAGGTCTACAACACATTTCATCCTTTAACACTAGAACGACCAGGATTTCACTCCTACCTAAAACGACCATGGGCGGTCAAAATGACCGCCGGTTTTTAAACTCTATATCTGCCAATTGAGATATGAATGCATTGCATATGTTAGTATGTCTGTTAGGAAACAACTGACACCAAAATTAACATTTTAACAACTATAATACTATTTTTAAACACTTTAAACTTCAGACAGACATGGTCGAACTTGAATAGCAAAATTGAAAATATTACCTGAAAAATAAAACGGAAAACACGTATTGCTAATCTAACAAACGTTAACAAGGCATATAAAATGTGAAATGTTAAAAGAAGAACTGAAAATAACCACTGAAACAGTCCCACACAACAACCGGGACTGAAAAACTACTAGAATGACCATGGGCCGTCAAAATGACCACCCATGATTTTTAAACTACATTCTGGCAAGATAAATACCAAATTGAGATATTAATGTACTGTATATGTTAGTATGTCTGTTAAGAAACGACTGACACCAAAATTAGCATCTTAATAATAACTTTAATACTATTTTTCAAACAATTTAAAATCACCACTGTCCAACACCTGTAAGTACTGCAACGCCTCGGTGGTAGTCATGGTGCGTCTGAAACGGCGTCTGTAACCAGACATGTTGGCAACAATCAAAAATCAAGTTTAGACTATTACTCTGCCCTGGGAAATGCTAGTGTGTTTCTAGGACAGAGCAATGAACTTCGCAAAGGGAATGATGCGACCAACATGTCATAAATACTGACATGATGCGCACGATCACGCACAAATTATGAGCTGTCTTTTTGACGGCTCATGGTCATTTTAGGTAGACCTTATAACTTCTTTTTTTTTTGCAATTGATCTAAAACTCATTTTAATGCAAACATATGCAATTTTAGAAGCATTCAGGGAGTGGCAGGCCTGTATCTTTTTTTTTCACAAAGTTATTAAACTTTGAAAATCCAAAACCGTCAAAATGACGGCCTTGGTCGTTCTAGTGTTAAAAAAAGACAAGCTTGTGCATTTGTTGTCTATCTGAACTTTTATACCTATAGTTCAACTGACCTTCTTGCGGATGTAGTCTTGTGAGCGCTCCCTCAACTCCTGATGGCCATAGGCATCAGCAAACATGTAGACTCCAATGCAGTTCTGGGGGTCCAGGCGGCTAATCATGAACTGGGCACATTGGTCTTGCAGGGCAGGGATCTGGAAGATGCTGGCTGCGGTAAACAGGGCCTGGACATTAGACTCCGAAAGCGTTACCCTGGATGTGTAAGCATAGTCCAGGACCAGGTGCATGGATTCAGATTCCACTCCTACAATCCTGACCTCGCGCTGGCTGCTTTCTGTAAGGCCACTGGTGAACATGGACCTGGTGGTGTTGGTGGGGAAGAACATGTTATGGATTCTAAATGCACTGACTATATATTTGTCAAACTGTACTAAAATTTACCACTCATATTTAAGAAAAGTTTCATCAGCATATTATTTGTTTAGCCCAGAGCTGATCTGATAATGGTCAATGGAGTCGAGTATTGCTTAGACTTGAAATAATACCGGAATATCTTAATTGATGTCTTTAATGTGACCTCGTTCACACATGCTACCTAACCTGTAAAACTTCCCTCAGTTTTACGTGTTTGGTTCATGTTTGAACACGAGTCTGAGTCAATACTCTGTGAATGTTGCATGGGCATTTTGCCAACTCAAGACCTAAAAAAATTAACAGAATCATGACCAAATGACAACTGCTTGAACCAAAGCCATAAGATGCCATATCAATTTGACCTAAAATGCTTTTACTGGAGCAAATGAACAAATCACAAGATGTATAGGTATATACACACACACACACATATATATATGTGTGTGTGTGTGTGTGTGTGTGTGTGTGTGTGTGTGTGTGTGTGTGTGTATGTATGTATGTATGTACACACACACACACACACACACACACACACACACACACACACACACACACACACACAATGAAAATTCACTCTGCATTTAACCCATCCTAGCTGTGTAGCTAGGAGCAGTGGGCAGCCGCCGTACAGCACCCGGGGACCAACTCCAGTTATTTCTTCCTATTGCCTTGGTTAGGGGCACAGACAGGAGTATCAACCCTAACATACATGTCTTTTTGATGGTGAGAGGAAACTGGATCGCCTGGGGGAAACCCATGCAGATACGGGGAGAACATGCAAACTCCACACAGAAAGTACCTGGGACAGCCTGGGGTTCGAACCCAGGACCTTCTTGCTGTGAGGCACAGTGCCAACCACTGAGCCGTGCCGCCCAAGGATGGAGGATAAAGAATGATATGGAATGGGGAAAGGCTGGGGAAATCCTTTCGGGGTGTGAGAAAATTTCAAGGGTCTTCCTCTTGTTTACCACTACCAGGCCACTGTGGTGGTTATATTCTTGGTACTAGTCAACCAAGGATAAAGGGAGCTTGACTAGGCTAAACCTTATTCAAGCAACAGCAGAGTTTTTATTCTAGAAAAATGTCTAGCTGCTTGAGACTAGGCAAATGTTTATGCTTTCCCAACAATACTGGAACCTTTATCTGAAGCAAGTAGCAAATATGATTTTATGGATGAGTGATATGTATTTGAAACACATAAATGTTAAAAGTTTGCATCGAGCATATTCATATTTTTGCCCAGTATTGATGCATTTCGGCTAATATCACAAAAGCACCAAATATCCTTACTCAGTCAACATGCTCAGTATAAAGAAGATTCCATACCCCCTTCAGATTAAAAAAAAAAAAAGTAAAATAGGTGAAATGGCATTCATAGTGCATCGACACTAACAAATAAATTTGAAAACATATTTTTCTCTCCATTTTGTCTTTCAATCATCCAAACTAAGCCAGTGTTTTAGACCACCAACAACGGGGCTTTTCAAAAACACTCTCAGGAGTGGACAAATTTGAAAATGTCAGCCTCACGTTGAGTGGACAGTGAAAACTGAGCTTTTCAAAAATGCTGGCATGATTGTCATGTGATCAGTGTAAAGCTGCTGGCTCAAGTGGCCTGCACATGCCCAACAGAAGAGACTTAAGTGTTTTTCTATTGTTTCGCCAATTCAATGTGGATGGCGAACATTTCGAAAACAATTGGAAAACGCTAGTGTGGATGGACCCATTTTCATCATGAAACTGGGTGTTTTTCAAGTTTATCCAGTTGGCGTGGACCTTCCCTCATCCACAAACATATCTGTTATACCACTCCCCTCCTACCTAAAGTATGGGCTGATAGCAGCAAGGACATTTCGATGACAGGAAAAAGTCTTTCCATGGTCCACTTCTACAACAATGTCTGTGAGCTGTGCTTCATCATACAAGGCTTTGAGCTGCTGAAGGATGTTGCAGGCATGAAGAGCATCTACTCCATTGTAGTTGGTGCTCGGAGGTGTCCCATTCTGTACTTGTAACAGCTTGCCTACCTCTGAAATGAATATGCAGAAAGAGAAAGATGAACATGCATCTAAGAAAAGTTAAAAGAAGAAACAAGTTACCACATACAAAGAAACAATTAAGACTTCACCATATGAAGTATTGATATACAACACTAAAAATTTGGTTTTTGGATAGTTAATTATTTTCACCTATTATGTTCAGATCTAAAAACTCCTTGATTAGACAAAAATAATACATAAGAGGATAAACCTGAGGTACTGGTGGTCCCCAATGACCAGAGTTGAGACCCAGTGGCCCAAATAATCTAAATCAATAATAATGGACATGTTAATTTCCCTCCCCGAACTCAAAATCGGAGAACAAACATTTATTCATGAGATGAATGAAATGGAAAGCATTGCAATTACTGGGAATATACCACAGCAGAATTACTTATTGTTCAGGTATATTTCCTCGTTTAGGACTGGCAATACTTTTATCAAATAAATCAATTGTGGTCTATATTGCAATAACAGGGATGTGAAGATCTGATCCAAGAGATCAGTGTCGGAGCCCATCGAGGCATATTTTAACTGAATGGTATCAGCTATATTAAATCCAATTACATTCTGATCTTTTATTTATTTTACTGCCTTGCTCTCCGTGTATGCCACCTGTTGTATAGGTGTAGTAAACACCCCATTGAGCTCCATTAAGGTGTTGTAAACTATATTATAAATGATATTATTCACAATTTGTAACAGCAGGCCATGTGTTTTGAAAAGTCATCAACAAGTGGCTAAAACGTCTGCAGTAAAGAACTTTTTTTCAAATTGGAAAATGAAAGCCCAGCAGCCACTTGTAAAATCTGCAGTGCCAGTATGTGGTGAGACAGTAGTAACCAAGCTACTTTCAAGACGAGGAAATGTGATAACTTTGAAGGAATGAAATGAGTTCATATGTTATTCTTTTCTTTTTGATCCGTGATTTTCGTATTTGTAAGAGCTGTTGTGTTTAATATTTCTACAGTTTATTTTGTTTTGTTTTAATAAATGAAAATCGTTGACAACTGTGATGCTATTTTTTTCTTCATGCAGAGCAATTAAATTGTCAAACATATCTTACCAAAATGGGACTAGTTTCAATAACTTTAATGTACTTCATGTGTGCACTGTACTATATAGGGAAAATATAAATATTGGATATGGACTCAGTTTCGGCCAATATTCAATATCAAAGTATTTGAATCAGAGGCAAAAACAAATTTGATATACATCTTAGCAAATAACAACCATCTCCCATTCAAGTTCCATGGGCCTGAGGACGTCAAACCACACTGGATCTTTTGAGCTCAGTTATCATTTGGGCTCTTTTGAACAGTAAGAACAACACATAAGCATGTAAATGCTTAGTGAGAAGAGAGCTGCCTTCTTTAACTGACAATGACAGATGAGTTCAGTTGGAGCACGTCAAACACATCTCATTTGACCAGCTGTCACTCAATAAATAAGGCACACGTTTCTAATCACAATCAGATACGAGAGCAGATTTTACCGCCTGCAAATGCATTACTGACTGACATCCTAAACTATTAAAGGTATACCGGATATTGTCTCCGTTGGAGATCCAGTGTTGTGCAATATCAACTCAGTGCGAGAACAAAGACTCACGATAAGTGAATGAAGGAAAAAAAAAAACAGGCTAATGTCTTGCCAGGTGGTAGCTTGCTAACAATCGTAGGAGAGTTGCTATAGGAGGACCAGGCTGCCAATATGTCTGGAAGTAAACTTCAAACATACATGCTAGCTAATATAAGATTGCAGCGTTATAGTGCAGTTTCGTAACAAACGCTTGTTTAAAATTAAAAATAACGCCACATAATCCGAACAAACCTAGACTGTGGCATCGTTAGCTAGCTGACCTCAATGCAGAGCTACAATTATAAGTGCTGGCACTAAGCTAACGCTAGCAATCTGTCTTTAGAAAATTACGGCACAATGTGAACAAACCAAGACACGACGAAATGCTTTCAATTTTAAAAGCTTCGTTGTTTCAGTACACTTGAACAACATGTATGTTAATATCTATCCAATTCTAACAGATAACAAAAAAACTATAATTTAAATAACATTTGTCTCTGTCGTGAACAAGTGTTTACACAATCAGCTGTAGCTAGGTAGTTAACCAGCTGGCTAAAGCTAGCAAGATAGCTAGCATTGGCTAAAGATACCCCACACTTTTGAAGAGTCGATCAGAGCACGACTTCTTTTTCCAAGAGCCCCACCCGTCATGACTCTTTGCTTTGATCAGGCTGTAACGCCATCATTCATGTGCAGATAAAAATACAATTGAAAACTAAGGATGCATTTTTTTATCTCTACTTGGAAAACACAGGGGACAAAAATCTGCAAACCTCCACTGGCAGCCATTCTCCCCGGTCTGTCTCAGGGCAGACCGACGAACGTCAATTTACAGAGCCCCGGAAACAAGAACAAGCCAATCACTGGTCAAGAGAGAATCCAACAGCCAATGAAATTACAATGGTCTGAACGAGGAATAATGTTGATTTATGGACATTTATACTCGTCTAATTACAGTAAAGTTATTCCATAACAGACTCAGTACAAATGTTTAAAGGTAAAATAATAATAATAATAATAATAATTACCCGAACATAACATAATAAACAGATTCGGCAACACCAGACACAAAACATTATAAGAGTATGCACTTTGCAGCACTATGGCAATTAGAACACACAGTCACTGGTATAGCCTATCACTTCCATCTGGTATAGAGGGAAGTGATATAAACTTTCATAAGCGATGGTGGGGTCTGGTGAGGACAACTGTCCTGAAAACTACAATCACCTTTTTAACTGTAGCCATCGGCCTGCATATTCTTAATAGTGAAATATTTTCTTTCACCAAGTGTATTTAAAAACTATTTAGGAGCTCAGGAATAAAAAAATGTCTCCTGTCTTATGATTTGCTTTTGTGATTAGATTCCCCTTTTGTTTGTATTATAACGCATAATCATATTTGGGTAATTCTATAGTCATTGTACTTTTGACAGTCAAGAAACCATTGTATTACAATTGTAATTCACTACAAAGCCTGCTGAATATTTGGTGTGATATGACATGGATATGATTTGAATATTGACGATATTCTTTATACCTACAAACGTTCTTCGATTAAGATATAAAGGGGATGGAAAGTGACGATGGCAGTTTTACAAAGGGCTGGTTTTTGTCAAATTGTATAATGGGGAAGATGGCATACCCTTGCATTCTTCTTCACATCAACCTGTTTATGACAGAAAATCGTCAATTTATGTTGTTAAATCTGTGATGCTGTGTTTTTCGAAATAATGAACACTATGTTGTTCCAAAAGCAAAGTAAAAGAGAAAGGGCACTTGAGTGCTTGGCCCAGCTTTGAGTCCCTCGACTACTGTTGGGAAAAGTCATAGCGTGAGGAATGGCTGTCTACCTGCCTTATTGATAATACTATTTGTATAACATCAGTCCAAGTGTGCATAGTATGTGTGTGTCAGTGATTCTTGAAGCACCAGGGTATGATAGTATCTTAGGATTGTATCCCAGGTACATCAAATGCAGTTGTTTATAAAAATGGTTATGATGCCAGCAGGTGGAAACTTTCAATCAGTGTTCCCCTGCTCCAAACATATAAGACAGCAATATTAATACAACAATACATTTTATTTTAATAGCATTTTAAAAACATAAATGCAAGTCTTTTAATGATGCCCGGTTACCTTGGAAAAGACAAAAGGGTCTTGCTTTAGAATCTGAAGATGCAAATTTGTTCATGTGAGGTAATGTTTTGTAGTAGAGCTTTGGCACAGACCTAATTGTGTTTTAAAAAGAACATAGAATAAAATCTTGAAATCAATTCTAAACCTCCAGTTATGGACTGGTGACCTATATGCAGTGTTTCTGTGGCTTCTGCCCAAAGCATGCTTTGATAGGTTCCAGACCCCCATGATCCAGAAAAGCATCAAGCGAGTAAAGAAAATAAATGAATGGAAGAGTGAATTCTGAACCTAATATATTACCATTACAAATATGCCAGATTAGAACTATAGGACTACAACAAGCCTGACAGATGGAAGACTTTAGATTGATGCTTGTTGAAGAGTTACAGTTGTGTGAGCATGATGAGCTTGAGCATCAATGACTTGAGCACATGACAAACATAAAATCTGCATAGAAACTGGAAAATAAATTAAGCAAAACTGCACCATTCTTTCTACCACCTCATCAAAGTGTCAATCATTATCCAGATTGGGGTGTTTGCTAACGGGACAATAACACTATATGTGATTTGTTTTCTTAAAGGTGCATTTTTGTAACAACTCTAATATTCAAAGTAGTTAAAGCTGCAATCCACTATTTTTCTTGCTAATTTAGCCATTTGCAAAGTGATGAAAATGTGGGTATTTTGCTGGACAGACAATCAATATTACAACAGAATACATACATGGCCTGGCGTCTTGTCCAGGATGTCTCCCTGCCTGCCGCCCAGTGACTGCTGGGATAGGCTCCAGCATCCCCACGACCCTGACAGCAGGATAAGCGGTTTAGATAATGGATGGATGGTTGGCGTTAGAGACGAATAGGCCTGTTGCAAGTGATTTTCTCAAACTACAAACAAGGTACAGCTGCAAGTGTTCCTCGTGAACCACGTCCTTGTAAAATGTCCAGACCCTTGTAAAAATGAGATCCTTAGACCAAAGCTAATGTGGGCAGTCTAATATATGACAAACTTCATCAAAATATATCATAACACTGTTCTACAGTGGGTGGCACAATGGTTAGCGCAGTCACCTCATAGAAAGAAGGTCCTGGGTTCAAACCTCGGGGTTGTCCAACCTTGGGGGTCATCCCAGGTCACCCTCTGTGTGGAGTTTGCACGTTCTCCCCGTGTCTGCATGGGGGTGCTCCGGTTTCCTCCCACAGTCCAAAGACATGTAGGTCAGGTGAATCGGCCATGCTAAATTGTGCCTGGGTGTGAATATGTCGGCCCTAAGATGGACTGGTGGCCTGTCCGGGATGTCTCCCTTCCTGCTGCCCAATAGAGATAAGCAGCTTGGATAATGGATGGATGTTCTACAGTAATATTGAATGTTTGTCCAACAGAAGCATTGCCACATCAACATCATGTTTCAGTCTTTCTTTGCTGTTGGAGTCATTCCCAACATCAGTTGCTGCAACCTGACCAAACATTTTCAGTTGAGACTGGAGAGTGTCTCCAACCATGGTATTGAAGCTGGTAAATATTGTGTAACCTGTGAATCAGATGGATAAAATAATGATTTATTCAGGGAGAAAAGCTACGGATTTTAGCCTTAACGTGAAATCAAAATTAAAACACTTGACATAGCACAAGAGAAAAGGGGAAATATGAAGTGAAAGAAAATACAAGTAACTGTAGCAGAGGAGGGACCCATGCCCAAGAGAGGGTTATATGCTGAACAAAAATATGAATGCAAGATGTAAAATTTTGGTGCATTTGTTTCATGAGTTGAAGTAAAAGATCCCAGTGCACACAAAAAGCGTAGTTCTCTCAAATGTTGCGCACAAAATTGTTTACATACCTGTGAGCGAGTACTTGTCTTTTGTCAAGATAGTCCTTTCAGCTCACAGGTGTGTCATGTCAAGATGCTGATTAAACAGCATGATTCTTACACAGGTAATGGCTTTAAAAAATGTGCAGTTCTGTTGCACAACAATATTGTTTTGTATGAGCATGCAGTTGACAAGCTGACTGCAGGAATGTCCTCTGGAGATCTACATTCCCATAAAATTCAATGTTAATTTCTCAACCATAAACTGACACCAATACTGTTCACAACAGTCACAACCGCAGACCACCTGTAAGCTTGCCAGCCCAGGAACCCGACTTCAGGCTTCCTCACATACAGGGTCATCTGAGGCTGGCCAACTGCACAGATAATGAAACTGTTTGCACAGCTGAAGAGCGTCTCTACAATCTGACAAAGTGTGCAGAAATTCTCAGCGAAGCTAAGAAAGTCTCAGGGAGGTTAATCTGCTTGTTTGTCATCCTCACCAGGACCTTGACCTGACCAGAGCTCGGCTTATCTGTCACCCTCAGATACATTACTGCATCCCCAGTTATGTGAAATCAATAGATTAGTGCCTAAATGAATTTCTTTAAATAAACCAATTACCTTATTGGAACTGTAACTCAGTGAAATCTTTGAAATTGTTGCATGTTGCCTTCATAATTTTGTTCAGTGTAATCAAAAACAGATAAAAATAAATGTATAAAGTTGAGTTTTTTTTAACTACCTCAAAGCTAAAAAGATGTTTTGGGTTTTTTTTTATTAGTGATGGCCATCCTCTTGGCCTCTAGCAGGCTGTGTCCACAGGTTAGTGCCATAATGGCTGAAGGTGGCCTTGCCATGAAAGCCCATGAGACAGCCAGGAGGCAACTACCAGAAGACCTGAGGGATCTAGCAGTGACATATCTTAAACGTGTTTCAGACATGTGATCAGGTGCAGAGCCATTTAAAGATTTCTAAGCAAATAAAAGGATCTTAAGGTAAATTCTAATGAACAGGTAACCTGTGAAGGCACTTGATCACTTGGATCAGCCAAAACATTAAAACTTCCTGCCTAATATTGTGTAGGTCCCCCTCGTGCCGCCAAAATAGCTCTCATCTGTCGAGGCATAGACTCCGCATGACCCCTGAAGGTGTCTCCTGGTATCTGGCACCAAGACATTAACAGCAGTCCTGTAAGTTGCAAGGTGGGGCCTCCATGGATCAGACTTGTTTTTCCAGCACATCCCACTGATGCTTGATCAGACTGAGATCTGGAGAATTTGGAGGCCAGGACAACACCTTGAACACTTCATTATGTTCCTCAAACCATTCCCAAACGATCTGTGCAGTGTGGCAGGGCACATTATCCTGCTGAAAGAGGCCACTGCCATCAGGGAATACCGTTGACATGAAGGGGTGTACCTGGTCTGTGACAATGTTTAGGTGGGTAGCACGTGTAAAATTGATGTCCACATGAATAGCCAGACCTAGGGTTTCCCAGTAGAACACTGTCCAGAGCATCACATTGCCTCCACTGGCTTGTCGTCTTCCCACAGCACATGCTGGTGCCATCAGTTCCCCAGATAAACAATGCACACGCACCCAGCCGTCCACATGATCTAAAGGAAAATGCAGTCATTACACCAGGCCACCTTCTTCCACTGCTCTAAGGTCCAGTTCTGATGCTCATATGCCCATTGTTGGTGCTCTCGGTGGTGAACAGGGGTCATCATGGGCACTCGGACCGGTTTGCGGCTACGCATCTCCATACGCAGCAAGCTGCGATGCCCTGTGTGTTCTGACAACTGTCCATCATACCCAGCATTAACTTTTTCAGCAATTTGAGCTACAGTTGCTCTTCTGTGGGTTTTAATGAGATAATCAATGTTATTCACTGCTCCTGTAAGTGGTTTTAATGTTTGGCTAGTCGGTGTATATTTTATTTATTTATTTATTTTTGCACGAATGCACATATGCATATTACCTTGTGAAAGCCCTACCCACATTAGCCTAATACTAATGTGCAGCTAAAGCAGTTTAAAGTTCGAAAAAAAAAAACCTTCGTCAGGGCAGTAACCAACCCTGCAACACAGCTGATCCCCATCCCCCACCCCCACAGACACAAAAGCCACAGTTGTAAAGTCTCCATGGTGATTAGGCTGATAGCTGGATAAACTCTTGCATACAAGTCCAGAGATGGAAGCAACATTTCGGCCTACATTTTGAGTACTACATGTTGACCATTAGACAGAATGAATACTAGACTGTGCTGTTTGACTGTATTAGAATATCAATTGGTTTTTTAAAACTAAAGTTACATTAAATGCAATAAATGCAAGTATGCCCTAATCTTAAATTATTGTCCATATGTCTTCATGGCTCATGACGAAAAGGATCACGTTTAGTGGGGAAACAGGCAGTGGAATATATTGGATCACATCAGAGAGGAAGTTAGTGCCAAAACAAATAGAGTGAAAGCCTCAGATATATTGGGGGAAAAAAAAGGGATTTTGGCAAATTGATTTTTCTTTCGTCCCTCTCTGTCCTCAAGGCAAACATTGTTAGCACAACTGGAAAAATGCTTTTTGGATCTGGCCTTAGCATTAAATTTCTATTCCTTATTCAAATTCTATATGATCTTGTTGGTGTCTGAGTACATATTTTCAAGCTTGTCACCTAAATTCACAGTAGTAACCAGCTAATTCCCTTTTTGTGATGGCTAAGTGTATGCCTGGCAATCCAATGCAGTTTCAGCATTCAATTACAGTTTAATTGTAAGCTTTTACTGGGTTAGGCCTTTTAGATATTCACAACATATGGTGCCACCTGCAATGTATGCTGTCAAGAGAAATAGACTAATTGCTGTTTATTGGGCAATGTGATTGCCATGTAATTTCCATGTATTAACATGCTGCCATTTAATCTCTATGGCTCTTAATTAGAACTCATATAATACTGGATTTTCTTCAATAATTACACAAACCTGCCTGAAGATGCTATTATTTATCAGCAGAAATTGTAAAAATGAAAATCCAAATCATTATCTGATATTGTTTCCATATTTTTTTCCCCTGATTGTGTTATGGGCTATTGCCATATGGAAGGCTAATTAAAGGAACTGTTTCCAATTCACCGGGCTTGTTAGGTAAGAACCCAACTTACATTATAACCAAACAGTGGCACAGTGTATTATTTGTGATGTATTCTGAAAATATTGGGCTTGCCTGTGAAAGGTCAAAGATGAGTTAAAATGGTATTACAGCAATAAGAAGCAATTTCATTACCCTGAGTACGAGTACAATGGTGATACAACTTAGCAAAGAAAAGTACTGCCACCAGCTTGGAAGTGCAATCACAATGCAGATTTCCCTGAAGCTATTTTAAACACAGATGACAGCGAAGCCTCACAGCAAGAGGTCTCAGCATGCTGTTCTTTTGTTCCCCCGTGCTTACTCCGAAATTGCAAAACACAGAGGTTAGGTGAGTTGGAGACTCACATCGCATAGCCTAGATGTGCATGTGTGTTCTGCAACAGAACAGTGGACTGAGTTTTCAGGATATCTTTCAACCTTGTACCCAACTATTTTTACTATTATTGAACCTTTATTTAACCAGGTGAGTCCCATTAAGATCACAAGATCTCTTTTTCGAGGGAGCCCTGGCCAAGATAGCAGCAATACAGTGTTTCAAACAACGTACAAGTACAAATTAAAAACACCTAAAACAAAACATAGAATATCAACTCACAGAATCATATGGCTAAAAAGAAAGACAAGAGGAAACAAATCTAGCTAAGGGAGCAATTACAAATTCCAATTGAATTTGCCTCCAAACCCTTCATTACATTTTTAAATGCCCTAATCAGGATTAGCTCATCTAGTAACTGTCAATCTGTCTGCTAGTGGTTCCAGGTTGCAGGGGCTGAGAACATAAAGGCCTGTTTGCCAAATTTAGTGCGAACTTTAGGGACGGAGAGTAAGACAATGACATTTGAGCGCAAAAGATAATTACTAGTTCTAAGTGATATATATACCCACAAAGGTAAGAGGGAAGCAGACCAAGGATGGACTAATAAATAAATATGTACCATTGAGAGAGTCTGCGCAAGGCCAATGAAGGCCGCTGAACTCTGGCATACAGTGTGCAATGGTGAGTAAGAGCTTTTCAGCCTGTGACAAGTCAGAATGTTGTGGTACACAGTAACTAGCCAATGCAAGCATTGGGCAGAGGCGTGCATGTACAACAGATCACCATAGTCAAGCAAGGGAAGGAATGCAGCCTCAACCTTTTTTTTTTCTTGACAACACAGGAATAGTAGGAGTTGTTTATAAAATAAAAACCTAGCTTGAGCTTCAGTTTCTTTACTAAGTTTTCAATTTGAAGCTTCAAATTTAAACACTCATCAATTAAATTATCTAGATACTTATACTAATAATATTGCACTGCCTAGGGATGCTTTAATGTGCCTAAATATGAATTGCGAAGACCTACATTATGCTGCTGACCTCTGCGTCATGTACAATAATATTGTAACGGCTCTTAATGCCTCCAGTGAGCCCTTCCGTAAACACAGGAATAAGGTGCATAATATCAAACCTGGGTTTGTGGCTGAACAACACGCTGCAGCTAGAGAAGCCTTTGCACTCTGGTCTGAGTCAGGAAGGCCTAGACAGGGGGCATTGTTTGAGCATAAAAAACTTACAAATACAAGATTTAATTATGCTCTTCGTTTTTATTAAGCAAAATGAGAACACAATGAGAGCTGACTCGCTTGCCAGGAAGTTGCAAAGTAACAATCATAATGACTTCTGGAAAGAGGTCAAAGTCATAAATAATCATAAAACCCCGTCTGATATTGAGGGTGTTTGTGGCTCAGACAAAATAGCTGAAGTATGGCGAGAGCATTATTGCAATTTATTTAACTGTTAAAAGTAAAGCAGTTGTAGTGGGTAATGCTGACCTCTCTGTTAACACGGTAGTCAGGTCAGCTGATGTCTCAGATGCCATTATGATGCTACATAATAAGACTTGTGGGCTATGGACTGCATTACTGCAGAACACCTAAAGTATGCCAGTCTTAGGCTCTGCCCAATGCTTGCCATGTGTTTCACTGGTCTTATGGTTCACGGGGTTCTTCCTGATTCTATGATGTCTGTACTGTTAGTCTCTGTCCTTAAAGACAAGACTGGCAAACTAAATAGCATGGACAATTATAGACCTATTGCTCTTGCCAGTGTTCTGTCTAAAGTGCTGGAAAGAATTCTAACTAGGTTGGAAATGTATATTCTCACGACTGACAATCAGTTTGCATGAAAACGCGGCACTGATTTATGCATTTATGCTCTAAAGGAGATAGTGGCCAAATATAGAAGCCAAAATTCTACTGTATTTCTATGCTTTATTGATGCTTCCAAGGCATTTGACAGGGTTAACCATGAGAAATTATTTATGAAATTGCTGGCTAGAGGTGTTCCAAAATATATAGTCAGAATTCTTGTCTTCTGGTATGCTCATCAGACGTTTCAGGTTAAATGGGACAATAATGTGTCTGCCCCATTTCATGTAGGCAATGGGGTTCGCCAAGGTGGAATTATGTCTCCTTTTTTGTTCCAATGTGTAATATGGATGACCTTTCAAGACAGCTGAATGGGTGTAACACGGGCTGTCTTGTGGGTGGCTCTGTTGTCAATCACCTCATGTATGCTGATGATTTAGTTTTAGTTAGCCCATATAGTGCTGGACTTCAGCAGCTACTGAAGGTGTGCTCGCAGTATGGTAAAGAAAATGACATTAAATATAACGCCAAAAGAAGTAATGTCATGATTGTCAGAACTAGAGAGGACAGGAAATCAAATGTTCCTGTGTTTCAGTTATCAGATAGTCCTCTCGATACATGCAAGGAAATAAAATATCTTGGACATGTCCTCTCTGATGATCTGACAGATGACATAGATATATACTGACAATGCTGTAAAATCTACGCCCAGGCTAATATGCTGCTTTGGAAGTTCTCTATGTGCTCTGTTGATGTCAAGTGTTCATTGTTTAGAGCTTATGTAACACCTCTGTATACAGCTCATTTCTGGTCTTCTTACAGGAAGAGAAGTATGCAGAGGCTCAGAGTAGCTTACAATGATGCTATGAGGTTTTTGCTTCATGTCCCCAGATGGCATAGTGCCAGTCAGTTTGTGTCCTCAGATGTGCCTACATGTGACGTACTTTTAAGATGGCTAATGTATAATTTTGTGCGGCCTGGATGTGTTCGAGAACAGCATCATAGAGGCTCTAACCAGCCCTACGAAAAGCTGCTATTGGTTCACATCCAAACTTCAAAAGCACTGGCGAGACAGCCTGTATCTGTTATGAACCGATTGTGTTGTACAGTGCATATGTGGACTTGTCCCAGACCAGCTCCTACAAATTTATTTATTTATTACAATAATTTGTAGCAAGCTTATTTTCGTTGTGTACAAATCTGATAACTATATTAACGTATTTTACCCGGAGAAAAAGGAAAAACCGATCGTGAAACTAAGAGTGAAGATAGTAGCATGGGCATAGTTGGCGTTAAGCCTCCCTGACCTACACTAGTTAATGTGATTAGCCTCATCAAAAAGTTTAGAGAAGAGAACCACACTTCAATCAACATCTTGCAATCGACCGTGCTCTCAATTGGTGGTCGCCTGGCAGACGTTGAACATTAACTGCAAGAGATGGACCCAAGAACAACAAAGTTGGAGAGCCGTTGCACCCAGCTAGCTAAGAGTAATGCTAATCTGCGTGAGAGGCTAGATGATCTGGAATCCCGCAGCCACCTCAAAAGTGATAGGCGTCCCAGAGGATACGGAGGGACCGCGGGTGACTGCATTTATGGAAGACTTCTTCAGCGAAACTATGGGGATGCCCATCCAACCAAACCGCCTGCCTGTCTGTGATAGCGCTCATAGAAGCCTAGCACCCAAACTACTACTTTCAGCTGCTCCCGTTAGGCGTCGCCACAGCGGATCGTCCGTTTCCATTTCTTCCCGTCTTCTGCATCTTCCTTCCTGTCCAAGCCATCTCAATCTTGCCTCTCTCGCCTTGTCTCCATACCGTCCAACTTGAGCAGTCCCTCGAATATAATCGTCCCCAATGCTGTCCTTCATCACTCCAAGTGAAAATCTTAGCATTTTCAACTGCCACCTCCATCTCCTCCTCCTTTCTTGTTGTCAGTGCCACTGTCTTCAAATCCCGTGACAGAAGGGGACCAGCAAGCATTAAAGGGAAGGTTTACAAGAAGGTTGTGAGACCAGCTATGTTACATGATTTGGAGACAGTGACACTGGTGAAAAGACAGGAGGCGGAGCTGGAGGTGGCAGAGTTGAAGACGCTAAGATTTTCACTGGGAGGCCGTGTGAGGCCTCGCCGCGCTGGGGTGCAAGATGTCCCGGGTTCAGATCCCGGACGAGCCCCAATTAAATGTTACATCCCCTAGTGGCCAGAGGACCAAGGTGCAACATTTACCACAACAGAACAAACCAACTGTGGGTGCAGCCACACAAAACCACAACTCAAGCAGGAAGAACCATAACTTAAGCAGGAAGCCAATATAAGAAATATGTATTTAACACAAAATACAGCAACATAGGGACATAGGGCGCTAACCAGTGGCACCAAATAAACTATAAACTGAAAAGAACCCCCCCCCCAACAGGCATCAAGCTCCCCTAAATACATGGGTTGGTGCTCACCACTAAACCAATGAAGAATAACATAAAAGCTACGTGTAAAGTAAATGTAGACCCCAGGGTGTCTAAACTTACCAACTTACCCAAATGTCCCCTATGAGCTTAAACAAGAAAAGGACAAAGAAAAACTAATCAACAAACAAGCATAGGCTGATCAGAGGTAAACTAACTCATAGTCTTAAACAACCAAAAACAAGACAAACACAAAACCCAACCAAACCAACCACTCGCCTCCTCATACTGCCACTACCCAGGAGAACGAGAGGGAACAACGGAAAAACTAGGTCGATATATAGGAGGAGGAGCACGGCGTGGCTGATTGGTGATACGGAACAGGTGTATTGATAGACAGTGGATCCGAGCTGCAGCTTCTGTAAGAAAGAGAATTATGGGGACACTAGGGGGAAACAAAACCACAACACACCAGGACAGAGCAACACATCCATAAAACGTGCAGGCCTGCATACATTAAACACAAAAACAGTACGGGACGTAACAGGAGTAATGAAGAAGGACAGGATTAGGAACAATTATATTAGAGGGACCGCTCAGGTTGGACGGTTTGGAGACAAAGCAAGAGTGGCAAGATTGAGATGGTTTGGACATGTGTGGAGGAGAGATGCTGGGTATATTGGGAGAAGGATACTGAATATGGAGCTGCCAGGAAAGAGGAAAAGAAGAAGGCCAAAGAGGAGGTTTATGGATGTGGTGAGGGAAGACATGCAGGTGGCTGGTGTGACAAAGGAAGACGCAGAAGACAAGAAGAAATGGAAACGGATGATCCGCTGTGGCGACCCCTAACGGGAGCAGCTGAAAGTAGTAGTAGTACTGTCTCCAAACCGTATAACATAGCTGGTCTCACAACCCTCTTGTAAACCTTCCCTTTAACTCTTGCTGGTAACCTTCTGTCGCAAATCACTCCTGACACTCTTCTCCACCCACTCCATCCTGCCTGCACTCTCTTCTTCACCTCTCTCCTGCACTCCCCGTTACTTTGGACAGTTGACCCCAAGTATTTAAACTCATATGCCTTCATCACCTCCACTCCTTGCATCCTCACCATTCCACTGTCCTTCCTCTCATTCACGCATAGCTATTCCGTCTTGCTCCTACTGACTTTCATTCCTCTTCTCTCCAGTGCATACCTCCACCTCTTCAGGCTCTCCTCAACCTGCACCCTACTCTCGCTACAGATCAAAATGTCATCCGTGAACATCATCGTCCATGGAGACTCCTGCCTGATCTTGTCCGTCAACCTGTTCAACCAAGCCTAGCACCCAAACTACCGGACCCCAAATGACCCCAGCCCATCATCGTACGGGTGCATCACAACGGGGTCAGGTGAGAAATACTCCGATTGTCATGGAACAAGGGTGAGCTGTATTTCCGCAAGCGCAGGGTGCACATCTAGGACTGGCTGACAGATGTTGCCCAATGGAGGGCTGCTTTCAAGAATGTCAAAACAAAGCTGAAAGATGTCCCTGGTGTACAGTACGGTCTACTCCCCACTGCAAAGCTGCAAGTGACTTTGAGGTAAGAGAGAAATCTTTGACAAGCCCGAGGACAGGGAGGCTTTCTTCAACCGAGCTACTGCTGAATGCCCTTTTTCCCCCTCTCTTTCATTTTATAGAAAAAAAACATTCAAAATACAACATTTAAACCAATTGGGAAATAAAATATTTCACAAACCCATTGAACTCTACAGACACTGGTGTACAAGACAGAACACGTCACCTTCCGGTCATTTTATGAAGGCTTGTACAAGTCTGAGACCAATAATATATCCAAACAAAGCATGCTGAATTTTTTGTTAAATTTTGACTTACTACATAATATCTTCAGATGAAAAAAACCTGCTGGATAACCCCATCAGCCAAGAGGAAGTGGTTGCTACAATAAGTGAACTTCAGAACAATAAGGCTCCTGGGCCCGATGGCCTAATGGCAGAGTTTTATAAAGAATTCAAAGACTGTTTAATAGAGTCACTGCTTGCTGTGCTGGCTCAGTCTTTTGAAGAGGGTGTACTTCCCAGCTCAGCAACAGAGCCCTTTATTTCTTTGATTCACAAAAAGGGCAGACCAGCAGATGAATGCTCTTCTTTCCAACCAACCTTGTTATTAAATCTATACAGGAAAATATTGGCCAAAACATTAGTGCAGCATCTAGAGGATGTGTTACCACGCTTAGCATCTGCAGACCAGACTGGTTTTATACAAGGACATAATTCATGCAATAATATAAGGCGGTTATTATGTATAGTAAAATATGTCACTAAGGTAAAAGACTAGACATTGGTTGTATCATTGGATGCACAGAAAGTTTTTGATAGGATAGAATGGCCATACCTAGTTTTTTTTTTTAAGCCACTTTTATTTTCGTCATTGTACAGGTTACAGTGAAATTTGTCCTCTGCATTTAACCCATCCTATTGTATAGGAACAGTAGGTAGCTGCAGTGCCCGGGGACCAACTACAGTTCTTCTTTCCATTGCCTTGGTCAGGGGCACAGGCATTAGTATTAACCCTAACATGCATGTCTTTTTGATGGTGGGAGGAAACCGGAGCATGCAAAGGAAACCCATGCAGAGAAAATGCAAACACCACACAGAAAGGACCTGGTACAGCCTGGGATTTGAACTCAGGACCTTCTAGCTTTGAGGCAACGGTGCTAACCCCTGGACCACCATGCCCCCCCCTTTTTTTAAATCTTAAAGCCACTTTTATTTATTTCATTGTACAGGTTACAATGAAATTTGTATTTCATGTCCTTGCTAACTTTGGACTTGGTGATAACTTCCTTAATATGGTTAATGGTGCTCTATACTGCTCCAAAAGCCTCTCTAATTACAAATGAGATTATCTCCTGTTTTTCCACTTGAATGAGGCACTGTACAAGGCTACCCACTATCATTGTATGCTGATGACATATAACTCTACCTATGTAATCCTTCCAGGTCTGCTAACAGTTATTGAGCTTATTAATATGTTCTCTACATTCTCTGGATACAAGATTAACTACTCAAAATGTGAGGCAACGTCTCTCTCCAGGCAGGATCCTTGTGTAGCCACTGATACTTCTCCTTTTCAATGGTCTCCATCAGGATTTACTTATTTAGGTATCCATATTACCCCCTCTCTACCTGATTTGTATAAGGCCAATTTTGCTCCTATATATCCGACATATTAAGCAGGATCTTGCCCGTTGGTCCAGTCTCCCTTTGTCATTGCAGGGGAGGGTACACCTATTTAAAAAAAAAATTTTACCAAGCTAATATAGCCATTTCAAATGGTCCCTATATCATTATTGGCAAAAATGGCAATGTACTCAACATATTCAAGTACAGTAGTAAAATAAGAGACATTTCACAATCATGAGAGCAACTATTTTTGTTATTGAGAAAGCTAATTTTGAACATGCTATGAAGCACAGGCCAACTACTCCCTCCCCGATCTCCTGAATCACCAATATAAAAAAACACCCCCAAAATTTCTCTGAATACTGTATTATTGACCAATGTCCCCTTGGGGATGAATAAAGTATTCTGATTCCGATTCTGATTCATTTCTAAATCCCATGTCTCTTGGCTGAAATATTGCCACGGTATCACACCACTGACCATGGGTTAATATATCTCTGGTATATATTCTTGGGTACAAGCGACTCAATAGTGAATTCACACATTTTTCAACCAAAACTTGAAATGTTTTTATCACCTCCAACACAGATTAAAATAGCTAGAAAATAACAATTTTCTATACAGTTAAATCATGCTTAAGAAACCTGCCCCACTTACTTCCAATTCAATATGTAATAGGCTTTATTTTTATACAGATAAAACAACAAAAATAATCCCTTCAAAGTCAGAGTCCTCACGATACCGCATAATCATTTGACACACACGACACAAAGTATTTGGGTAGGAGAAATCAAATCTGAGAACTTGGTTCTTGAGGGGAAGGGAAAAAAGCAGGCAAACCAAAACAGCAAAGAGCTATGCTGTATGCCTGTTGAATTAACTAAACAGCGCTTCAAAATTTAAATCTGATGTGCAATACTTAATGACTATCATTTTTAAAGGATAATAATAAATATAATCTTCAAATTAGGGTAGCAACAACAACTGCAAAATTAACCACATTAAAGGTTGCAGCCATACCAACTAACTCGCTTCACAACAACACAGACACAGATCGGTTCTTTGAAAAGAGCGTTTATTGCTTGGGCATGGCTTGTTTCTCTGATACATCCATGCCTTAGTCACACCATCAGAACTATATTTATGAATGAACATAGTACAAAAATACATCAACAAATTATACAGTACATATCATGAAAACAAATGAAAATACAAATGGTGCTGATCTATCAACGTTTTGTAATAACTGCAAGACTACAGAAGGCACATACATTCACTGTTTACTAGAATGTGTATATAGTCACGAATTCTGGAAAGATGTTCTTTAAGAAATCAATTACATAATTGGTCAAACAGTGAACATTCCTCCTTCATCGTGCATTCCTGGTGTAGAAAATCCCCCAAATATTCCTCCAAATTCATTAAAACTCCTGAAAATCCTCCTTTTCTGTGCTAGGAGATGCATTTTATTAAGGTGGGTGTCGGAGGAACCCCAACATCACCGTGGGGATAAGTAGTGTATTAGAGTTCATGTCTGTCAAAGCTCACAGCTTTTATTTAAGAGAGGAACATTTTCAGTTTTATAAAGTTTGGAGTCCTTTTACAACTTACTTAGGACCTGATTGTTTGCAGACGATAACAGCAGGGCTTTTTGGTCTGGCATGGGGAGAGTAGATGTTTTATTTTCAATGCATTGTGTTTATATACATTCCTGTTTTGTTTTGACATTAGCTTTTTCATCTGTAAAAATCTCTAAACCTGTCAATGTTTTAAAAAAAAAGTAATTTTCAAACCAGCCAACAGTCTGCTCAGACAACCCAATATTGTGCAGGTGTTGCTTCAGGATAAGGTGGTCAACTGTATTGAAGGCCTTTGAAGGATCAATAAAATGGATTTTTTTGTGATCCACTGACTCAATTACATCATTAAAACACTTAAGGATGCTGTGGTGGTACTGAGTTGCTTCCTCAAGCCAGACTGATACAATGAAAGGATATTATTAGCGCCCAGGAACTCCTTCAGTTGATCGTTTACCAATCCTTCAAGGATCTTCAATAAGATGGTTAAATTGGAGATAGGCCTATAATTGTTGAGTGATGTAGGGTACCCTCCTTTTAACAGAGGGAGAACATAGGCAGATTTCCGCATTTCTGGGATGACATTTTGCGTCAGAGTGAGATTAAACACGCTTGAAAAGGGTTTAGCAATAAAATCAGCTGCAAGATTGAAAAGTATGCTTCCAGAATATCTGGACCTGCAGGGTTTTTGGTGTCCAGTGAAAGAAGAGCTCTGGGAACAGAGAAGGGAACAAAAGGGCTGACCATCAAAAATATAATCAACAATCATGTATGAAGAAGGCAAAGTTTTTATAGGCATACAACATTCCAACTTAGCAGATCGTTCAGAAATGGATGTGGTGTCCTTAACAATGCAAGAAGGCAGTTCATTGTGAATAGCAGTGGCTGAAATAGATTTGATAGCTGTCCAAAATGTCCTGGGATTATTCAAATTGTCAGTCATTGCAATTCAGACTTGGCTCATCTTATAAATGAAGTGAAACTGCTGTGTAGTTGCCTAAAACAGAGCCAGTCAGCTTCAGTCTGTTTTCCTAGCCTTTTCCCAAGCCACATTTCTCCCATGGAGTAACTTAGCCAGGTCAGGGGAAAACCAAGCGTTGTCTCACCCCTTCTCTCTGAACCTTCAAACAGGAGCATGTCTATCCACGATATGTGATAACCAGTCATAAAAAAGTTTCCAAGCATTTAAAAAAAAAACCTTGTTCAGAAAAGTTTTTCATATCTCGTTTTATAACAAAACAAGACTTGGACTTGGGGATTTTGGCATTTCTAATAGCAGCAGTTACACAGTGATCACTAACATTGTTTGCAAAAACACCGGTCCCAGAGTGCTTGTGGGGTCTATTAGTTAAAAACTAATCAATTTAAGAAATTCCACCTATCTCAGTTAGGCTAAGTTTCAGCAACCCTGTCTTAGATTAAGCAGATAAAGAGACTGAATGAGTACTGAGTGAAGGGAGAATTGAAGAATACAAGAGAGATTTCTCACAAACTCTCTGCTCTTGTAGTTGCCCTTTATAGCCCTTACACACTGGAGGAACAACGTATGAAAAACCGTATTTGCTGTGGTGTGTGGGTCAACGAGTTAATGTGAGTTTCAACTGTGAAAGAAAATTAACACGAAACATTTAAGAATGATCATTTATTCGTCATGTATTTCTTTCTTTATTCCTGTGTTGCTGTGTGGGTTAGATGCATCTTAAAGGAGGTTGTGTGTTTTTTTTGTTTTTTTGTTTTTAAACATGGTGATGGTGGTCACGTGGCTCAGGTTCTGGGCTGTTCCGGTGGCGTCTGGACACTGCTTGGCATCCTCCTCATCATATTCTTCATATATTTTATAATTCCATTATAATTATGTTATCCTTTTTCAATGCTGTAATCTGTAACTTGTGTACACACAACATGCAATGGATGTTGTGAGAGAGATCCCTCCTCTGTTGCTCTCCCTGAGGTTTCTTCCTATTTGTGCTCCCTGTTAAAGGGTTTTTTAGGGAGTTGTTCCTTATCGTCTAAGGACATGATGTTGTGTTGCTGTAAAGCCCCCTTGAGGCAAATTTGTAATTTGCGATATTGGGCTATACAAATAAAATTGACTTGTGTCATGAGACACATTGTGTGTCAGGAGCTAGACATGTGCTGTCATATGACACATCATATGTAGAGATCTTCAAGAGTCCCTGAGTCTTGTGTTTCCATTTGCCTGTGTTTCTGAAGAAAGCAGTACTTGTGTTGAACTTGTGTTGAACTGTTGACTCTTGCTAGAATTAGTTTCCCCTACTGTATGCAGGAGTGTTTCTATAAGTTGATTGTCTTTAAACATCGAGGGGCTAAACATGTAAGACTTCTTTGTTTTGCTGAACTATAAGATACTGAGCTCCTTTCTCTATGGGGAAAGAAAGCTCCCTTTGACTTCTGTGTCGGGGTGTTTCTCTCCAATATATTGTATACAATATATTTTAACCCTCAACCCGTCAATGTTTTGTGTGTTATTTCACAAGTCTTAAGTGTTTGCAGGCAATTTCCACGACACAATCAAGGAACCTCATGGGTTACAGTGGGAGGCATGACATGCAAATGTTGCTTAATGCAAAAGTTCTGATAAGCTAGAATGTTGTTGCATTAAGTTTCCAGAAAGTGACTGAATAGAGAAAAGAAATCCTACAAAATCTTACCAAATACCAAATTGTCTTCACCGTCCACCATGTTAGTCCTCCACTTGAAACTAAAACACTAAAATGGCAATGCTGAAATGTTGAAATGCTTATTTACCTGTGATCACAGTCTGGTATGAATGGTCAAATGAGAGTTGAACCCATGCACTTTCTATCTTTTCTCCCATCCATTTGTTAGGCTCGTAAGTGCCTAACAAATTGGCTCGTAAGTGCCTGACAAGTGGGCAGTCTGGACTCCCAATCCGACCATCACTTGGGTGCAGCCTGTGGCGGATCCCATCGTCTTCACTCTTGTGTTGCCATGGAACCAGATCCTCCCAGGCCAAGCAATGTGGACCAGCGTCGCGACCTGATCACCACTTTAATCAAGGCTTTAGCTAATGGCTCCGAGAGTTTTTCAAGGACCATGCCTTACCCCCTCCCATCCAGAACTGCATCCAGAACTGGTCAGTATGGGTATAAGTGTTTTATTATTCCAGTCTGTATTCACAATGGGAAACTCTCACAGTCCAAAAAACTACGAGGACCACTTCAATGATCAAAATATGGGGGGAGGGATCGCTTAAATTTTTATAGGAACGGATAGGATCAGCTTCTGCTTCTAATCCTCACATCCCAAATGACAGTTTCTGTCTGGCTGTTTGTTTGTTTTTTGTTTTTGTTTTTCAAGAATATCCGTCATACCTGGCTCTAAGTATGCCTGCTTGATTACTGTGAAAAACTGGATGGCACTTAACTTTCTGCTTTTAAATTCAGATAAAACCGAGATACTAGTCATTGGCCCTGCTAGACACAGACACCAATTTGATCAAGTAACGATAACAATCGACAACTCTGTGGTTTCACAAAGTGTGGCAGCCAAAAATCTTGTTGTTACGTTTGATCCCAGCCTTTTCTTTGATAAGCACATTAAAGAAATCACCAAAACTGCCTTTTTTCACTTACGTAAAATAGCTAAAATTCTGACTTTTCTTTCCATGGCTGACGCAGAAATTCTAATACATGCATTTGTTTCATCCAGACTTGATTACTGTAATGTTCTGTTCTCAGGTCTGCCACATTCTAGTACTAAAAGTCTTCAGATGGTTCAGAATGCTGCTGCTAGAATCCTAACTAAAACTAGGAAATTTGACCATATTACACCAATTCTTGCCTCTCCATGTTAGATCAGAATACAAGGTGCTTCTGCTGACTTATAAAACCCTAAATGGACTTGCCCCATCCTACCTGTCTGATCTCCTTAAACCTTACATGCCATCTCGAGCTCTTTGTTCTCAAAATACATGGCTCCTGTGTGTACCCAAAGTTAAAAAGAAGTCAGCTGGTGGCAGGGCCTTTTCCTATCGGGCTCCATTGTTGTGGAATAACCTGCCGGCTTCCATCAGACAATCAGAGTCTGTTGAGTCCTTTAAATCCAAACTTAAAACTCATCTTTTTGCCTTAGCTTACAATTAGTTACCTTTAAGTTGAGTACTTCACAACCTGTACTGGATGGCAGGTTGGTTTTCTGTCTGAATTAATTTACCAACCACTGCTAATTGATGACTTAATTGATTATGGCTAATGACTATTGCAAACTGTTCTCTTCTCTAACATGTCTTTTCTCTCTCTCTGAATGATGTCTTCTCCTTTCTCTTTTTCTGTGTTTGAATGGTGTCATGTGAGTCTCTTGCATGCATGTGCAGTCGGTTCTCCTCCCAGGTCTCCGTGGTGATGGTGGTCGCCATTTGGATGCTGCCTGCCCTTCCTCTCCTCACATAAGTTTTTCTTTTTTTACATGATGATGCTGGTCGCGTGGCTTGGGTCCTGGACTGTTCCGTTGGCATCTGGACACTGCTTGGCATCCTGTGCATCATGTTCTTCATAAATTTGATGTCCATTATAATTCTGTTATCCTCTTTCAATGTTGTATTATGTAAATTGCGTGAACACAACATCCACTGCTCACTGTCCATCGTGGGAGAGAGATCCCTCCTCTGTTGCTCTCCCTGAGGTTTCTTCCTATTTTTTCTCCCTGTTAAAGAGTTTTTTTAGGGAGTTGTTCCTTATCCGATGAGAGGGTCTAAGGACAGGATGTTGTGTTGCTGTTAAGCCCACTGAGGCAAATTAGTAATTTGTGATATTGGGCTATACAAATAAAATTGATTTGATTTAAGTAAAGCAAGTCAAGTCAAGTTTATCTGCACAGCCCAAATTCTCAAGGTTGTCCCGAAGAGCTTTACAATCAGTATGCTATACAACAGTATATACAATATACAACACCCTCTATGTTTGGACCCTAAACACGAATGAGGAAAAACTCAACAAGAAAAACCTTATGAGGATAAAAATATGGGAGAAACCTCAGGAAGAGCAACAGAGGAGGGATCCTTCTTCCAGGACAGACAGGCAAGCAATAGGTGTCAAATGTACATAATACACAAAAATAACAGAATTATAATGTAACATCATAGATTACACAGTGCAAGGTAATGTAGTATACAGACAGTTTTTCCTCTTTTGGCCTCTCCCATTAGGGGTCACCACAGCGGATCATCCGTTTCCATCTCTTCCTGTCCTCTGCATCTTCCTTTGTCATGCCAACCACCTGCATGTCCTCCCTCACCACATCCATAAACCTCCTCTTTGGTCTTCCTCTTTTCCCCTTGCCTAGCAGCTCCATATTCAGCATCCTTCTCCCAATATACCCAGCATCTCTCCTCACACATGTCCAAACCATCTCAATCTCACCTCGCTTGTTTTTCTCCAAACCACCCAACCTATGCTATCCCTCTAATTTTCCTAATCCTGTCCATCTTCATCAGGCCCTGTGAAAATCTTAGCATCTTCAACTCTGCCACCTCTAGCTCCGCCTCCTGTCTTTTCATCAGTGCCACTGTCTCCAAACCATACAACATAGCTGGTCTCACTACCATCTTGTAAACCTCTTGCTGGTACCCTTCTGTCGCAAATCACTCCTGACACTCTTCTCCATCCACTCCACCCTGCCTGCACTCTCTTCTTCACCTCTCTTCCGCACTCTCTGCTATTTTGAACAGTTGACTCCAAGTAATTAAACTCACCCACCTTTGCCACCTCTACTCCTTGCACCTTCACCATTCCCATGTGTTCATGCATATTTATTCAGTCTTGCTCCTACTGAATTTCATTCTTCTTCTCTCTAGAGCATACCTCCACCTCTCCAGGTTCCTGCTCAACCAGTTCCCTACTCTCACTACAGATCACAATGTCATCCGCAAACATCATAGTCCACAGAGACTCCTGCCTGATCTCATCCATCAACGTGTCTTATCACCATTATAGTCCATGGGCCAGACGATATTTCGGTACACTCAAGGTGGCAAAACTTACTTATAATTTTGAAAGGATCCATGTCTGTAGATGATATTTTGGTATGATAACCATTCCTGAGTGGCAGCTGTATCACAGTTATCAGCTCATGAAGTTAACCACCCGCTAAACTAAATTGCATTTTAGACGCTGGTGCATATCCTGGTTTAGCCTCATGGTCAGGACATTTTTAATGTTCTATAATATTGTCTTTGGTATCATTTTAAAGGGGACCTTCTTAGCTTTCATTCAAGCCCTGTTGTGAATATTTCTCACAAATATAGAGGTCACTTGAGCTCTTCAACCCGTCAATAACACACATCTTTCTGCAATTTTCGCCTAAACTATATACTTTCTTTTAGCCCTGTGGCATCTAGGAATATCAGGGACACAAAACACAAAAACTGGAATACTCACAGGACTGTAAAGATTCAGAAAATGTATAATATACCCATACTATTTCATTGTGTGAGGTAATTGTGAGCCTTAAATGAGAACTAGACCAAAGCCAGTTAGGTCACAAACTGGTCTCTATACATTTGTTTAAATACACAATCAAAATACATGATAAAAAGGAATACCATAGTGAGGTAATGAACTATTTTAATATTTTAAACAACATTGACATTTACATATACTTAGTCAATGATACATGTAATCCCATATCATTAGTGGGTATATGTAATGCTAATGGGTAGGGTAATGGGTATATGTGAATATGGTTACATTATTGTTATCAAGCTCTGGGTAACCAAGTCCAGAATCAACATCCTGTGCATCAATAGACTACTACCACAGTAATACCATCAGAATCATCACACTGTCATTCATCAAACTGCTCATTTCTCTCATCATCTGACTCCCCAAGTTCAAAGTCCAGTTCTGGACCATCCTGCTGTTTTTGGTTACTGCAGGTCTGTAACCTGCACATGTCTGTGCATGGAAGTCCATTTGACAGGCACATGCAGCTTGGCATTTTACATGAATGCACACACTTGCATGTTAGCATTTCCAAGACCACATCTGGTGCAGGTGGGGAGCGCATCCAGTAAATGGCCAGCTTGCCTTCATCGTCTGTCCATCCATACTCAGTAGGGCTTGGCACCACAGGGTTAGCCTGCAGACAGCACTTCCATATTGCTGCCTGATAGTTGGCTCGTTGAACATGCATAAAGAGACAGTCTCTACATGGTGGCAGCTGGCTGGACTCAACCTCTCCCCTTTTGGTGCAGAAGAGCTGGTAACGCAGTTTGTTCACCTCAGCAGTGCTGCTATTAGCAACATACATCCGACAGGTGAACTGCTCAATTTTCTGGAACAGCTCATCACTCACATTCCATGTCTGTCCCAGTTGACTAAAAGTCTCTTGGCAGGAAGTGTGCTTTCTCACTATCTTCAGGGCATTCAGCTTCCCTCGACCAGCAAATGCACTGACAGTGTCGCAGCCTGTGAAGGCATGTAAGCCAATTAGGCTGTCACAGATGCTGTCTCCAAGTGAACTTGCCAGTTTGGTGATGTCGACAAACCATGTGCGGTTCTGAGTCCCACACTTCTGGTAGATGGGGCAGGTGATGTCCTTCTGGAAGCCAAGACAAAGCACCATGACATCAGTGTCCTCAGCTGTGATGATAACTGACTTTGAGCCCGCATTTGCTGCATGCAATGCATGCAGGAGCAGACGGGTGTCAGCTTCTTCATGTGTGGAGTGCAGTTCTGCTGCTTCCTCACACCCATCTTCTGTCAACTTGTAGCAGGTTTCCTCACAGGTCATGTACAACACCTTGCCATGCAGCATAGCTCTGTATCGTGGGAGTTTCCACTCTTCCACCAGAAACTTGATGAGACTGGTCTTGTTGGAGGAACTGCACAGAAATTTTCTCCACTGCTGGACGTGGTGTCCCCCTGCAAGATTCTTGTACTGGAGAGTGATGTCTCCACCCCGGTTCAGTCGTTCAGCATCTTTGATCGAAGTCTGGTGATAGACATCAAAAACAACATCAATCCTCCCACTCTGTGCTCCCTCATGGAGGACCTGGGTCAAGGCTGACTCTGCCACCTGTGCAAAGGTTTTGTTGTTGCCATTCATTTTTTGGACCAGGCTCATCCCATCAATGATGGAAGTAGATGGGATTGGGATGTCTTCTGCAGGAGATACATTCTTTTCAAGCTCTCTGGCAAGTGCAGCCTTGTTTGTTTTTCGTAAGGACCCATCAGCATTTGCCAGTGCCCATGGTAGTGGGCCCAATGGGTAGGCAAGGACATCCTTCAGATTCACCTTCCTGCTTTCAGCCACCAGGATCATGTGACTGAAAAGGTTTCTATCTGCCTTCAGAACCACATCCTGTGCTTTCTTTCCATGAGCTTGTTTTGTGCTGACATTGGAGAGTGTTTTCAGACTTTGCTTGGTCATCTCGTCGTGGAATTTCACAGGTGGTGGGTCTGCATCTAACCTTGTTTGCTGGAATGCTTGGTAGGCCTCTTCTCCTTTCTCAAGAGCTCTCAAGAGATCTATGGTCACATCAGGTGGAGCCATGTTGCCAGTGGAGAGGCTAACCAAATCAATCTCATCAGGGGACATAGGATTGAGCCAGTTATTCTCCATAAGGTCCATGAGAGACTGGACATCTGCTTCATCTCTCTTGATCCTTGGTCTCTGTAGATCTGGATGAGACCATTTGCACCTGCCTTGACCTGTCAGGTCTCTCAGCTGTCTGAGGTACATGCTTCTATACTCAGCTGTGAGATAATATTTGGTCACAGCTCCTGGCTTCAAGCTGAATCCCTTTGTCCCTCGAGCTGTTTGGGTGTCTTTGTTCACCGTTTCTTCTATAGCTTGGTCAACAGGGATTCGGCCAAAGGGATTGGTGGAGCCCAGTTGGACTGAGAAGCCTCCTTCCATGAATTCTGTGTACACATCTGGGTGTGTGATGGGCAGCTCAGACATCTGGGCGTAGTAGTAGGGGAGGTAGCGTGCATAATTCATCCTGTCATAAGCAAAGCACCATGGGATCATTGCTCGAATGCTAGCCAAGTGTAGCATCCAGTCTCCCTCTCTGGATGCTCGGATGAGCCCCAACAAGATTTCAACCATGTCCAAATAGGACATCCAGAAGTTCGAGAGGCTGCCGTTTCAACCTCTAAGGAACTCACGGTAGACTTCAAATAGATCCATGATGCATGTACAAGAGCTGTTCTAGAGGACCTTCTTCAAAGCATGTTGTGAGACTTCTTTCCCAAGGCTGTCAATGGTCTTCAGTGTCTCATTCAGGTGAACCATGTCATTCCTGTGAGTTTCTTCCAACCAGGACAGGAAACCATTCAAGGTCAGTCGCATGAGAGCCTCATACAGGAGCTTGTGTAGTCGCACTGCCCTGTTGTACTTGCGGCCATCCGTAACACCAGCAATTGAGCCTTCTGCGATCATGCCAGACTCAATGCAGAGGTCTTTGAGTCCAGCATCTTGGAAACGCTTTCCTATTATTGCCAGCAGTGTGCAGATGGTGTGGAATACCCCAAGCCTAACGATGATATCATGGAACTTGTCATGGTGTTTCCATGTGATCTCGACAGCCTTCGCATACAGGGCTTGGTCAAAGACACAGACAATCTTCCTCAGGCCTAAGCACTGCATGATGCTCAGTGACTGGTTAAGCACCTCGTTGACAGTAGACATTTGTGTCGCTGGAGCATTGATGGTAGGCAGATAGCCTATATTGTCGGGGATGACCGTCATCTCTCCTCGAGTCAGGATGTTGAAGCCTGTCCAGCTGCTGACTGACTGTTCTTCTTGTTGTGACATGCGTGCTAGGACCCAAAGAAGGTTTTTCTCTCTGGCAAGCTTAGTATTGGCTGCAGTATCGGCATCTGACTTTTTGCTTTGTGGTGGCCCTACCCGTTGTCCAGCATTGTAAGTTGGTAACATTGGTGGGGGTCCATCAATGCTTCTCTTCTTTGTTTTGGGAACAGTGGGCATGGGCTGGACAGGAAGTGGGTTGACTGGCTTTGCTTGCACAGCAATCCCATGGACTCTGTGAGATGTTCCCTCACCACTGACAGTTTCTTCAAGACGGTCGATATTGTCCCAGGCTAAAGTTGTGAATATGCCAGGATGGATGTTAGCTGGAAGGGCAATGCCACTCCCTGATGACGAGAGTTTCTGGAGACACAGGGCAGTGTTGATCTCTTCCATCTGTGACTAGGACACACTGTGACCAAGTCGGTTGAGGATGTTTATCAACTCTACATTTCCTGTCAACGATTTGACACTGAATGGCAGAACAATGTGCTTGGAAGGCTTGGTATTTCCACATGTCACTGCATATACTATGTCATGGCCAAATGACTGCAGAAGGCACTGCACTCTCTGGGATGCATGATCAGGATCATTTGAGCCTGTGAGTAGAGAGTACAGGAAGATAATGAGCGACTCTGGAATGGTAGGACATTCTGCTTCTGGTTTGACTTCAGGCGGCCAGGTTTGAGGAACATCTTGACTTTTAATGTCTGCTCTCAATTTGATGGCTGCTTTGGCTATAACATCTTGTGCACTGACACTTTTCAGGGTCTGCAGCTCCCTTTTGAGAGACTGATTTTCTTTGACAAGTTCCCTCATGGACAAGTTATCGGGATAGAGGAGGAATTTTCCTTTCTCATCAGGGAATATCTGCAAGGCTCCAGCAAACTCACTCTCCAGGTTTCGCCTTATGTGCTTCTTGGTTGATTCCTTGACTTGGGCAATGCCTTGGGAGTTCATTGAAGCTACCAGTCTAGAAGAGAGATCAGTCATTGTCATCACTTGAGGATTGCCAAAAAGCTCCATCCTGATGAAGAGGAACAGCTCATTGTATGCCTTATTCACAGCAGCTTCATACTGGGCTGCAGCATCATCATCTTCATTGCTGGCAACCTCTCCTTTGGAAACCTCTTCTTTGGTGTAAAGTCTATAGCATGACCTGTGGTAGTGCCCTTCAGCTGCTACAAGGTCTCTACTCACAATGGCAAGGATTCTGCTGTCCCTTTTCTTTGTGGCTGCACTCCTGATCTTTGCATCAGCTCGCAGTTCTCGACACTGCACCAGTACTTCTCTTGTATTCTGTCTCTTGGAATATTTGCTGTTTTTCTGACAAAATATGCACTCTGCATCATAAGTCCTATATGTACTTGGAGCATGTCGAGCTACTCTCTTAGATTGTTTCTCTTCAGCAGAGACACAACTTTTCTTTTCTTTTGCAAGGAGGCCATCAAGAATTTGCTTCATAGTGAAGATACTGCGACACTTTCTGTGGTAGTAGATTGCTGGAATCTGTCCCTCAGGAATGTCTTTTGCCAGTTTCAAAACTGGTGCATGATTTCGTATCTGAGCTGCCCTGAGCAGAGTTCTCCATGAGTCGACACTTTGTAGTGAAACCAGCTTATCTGTATCATCAGAACAGTGGATAATGCACTCCACCCGTGGGCGCTTTGGTATTGGGTAAAAACTTGCTTGTTCACCAGTGGCCATATTCAGTCAGTTTTCACCTGCCACATACAAACAAATACATGTAACTTAGGTGTATGAACACTACTAAAAAAAAGTTTACTTTGCTTCACCAGCGTCATATTACCATTATTTATCTTACATAGCCACAAATAGATATATTACCTAGTTGCTATGCAACAGCTGTATTTTGTCCACATGAGGCCGCTAAAATCAACACAAGATGAAAGTTCCTCATAGCCACTTTAACTAATCATATTAACATATACATTAAAAGAACATGCTAACATTATGGGAAATTAGCTTACAGTCTTCTCCAGAGTGAGACAAGAAGATAGATACCAGTTTCCTCTATATGTGTTTAGTAGAAAGCTATCTGGCTGCACGTTAGCCTAGCTTAGCACAATGAATGGAAGTACACAGTACTGGTTATCCTTGGTTGTTGGCCAACTAAGAACTGTCCCAGAGTTTAAGCTAGGCTAATCAGTACCAGGGGTGTTGAAATGCTATATTTGTAAAAATCTGGGCAAATACACAATCGTGAGAGGCACAGAAACAGGTTTCCTGAAAGAAAAATGAAATAGCTGCTCATTTGGAAAGGGTATCATGTATTATTTTACTTCTGTTAGTGTACCAAATAAAATGGCACCAGTGAAGTTGTGTCACCTTGGGTGATATCGATATCTGGTCTGACCCATGGACTAACTGGCTTTGGTCTAGTTAGTTTCTTAGTAATAATGCCCTTCTAATTTAAGGTTCACAATCACCTCACACAATGAAATAGTATGGGTATATTATACATTTCCTGAATCTTTACAGTCCTGTGAGTATTCCAGTTTTTGTGTTTTGTGTCCCTGATATTCCTAGATGCCACAGGGCTAAAAGAAAGTATATAGTTTAGGCGAACATTGCAGAAAGATGTGTGTTATTGACGGGTTGAAGAGCTCAAGTGACCTCTATATTTGTGAGAAATATCCACAACAGGGCTTGAATGAAAGCTAAGAAGGTCCCCTTTAAAATGATACCAAAGACAATATTATAGAACATTGAAAAATGTCCTGACCATGAGGCTAAACCAGGATATGCACCAGCGTCTAAAATGCAATTTACTTTAGGGGGTGGTTAACTTCATGAGCTGATAACTGTGATACAGCTGCCACTCAGGAATGGTTATCATACCAAAATATCATCTACAGACATGGATCCTTTCAAAAATTATAAGTAAGTTTTGCCACCTTGAGTGTACCGAAATAGGAAATTTTGGGCTCTGGCCCATGGACTATTACAAACAAGAAAGGGCTCAGAGCCAATGCTTGATGCGATCCCACCTCCACCTTGAACCCATCCGTCACTCCTACTGCACACCTCACCACTGTCACACTGCCCTCATACATATCCTGCACCACTCTTAGATACTTCTCTGTCACTCCTGACTTCCTCATACAGTACCACACCTCCTCTCTCAGCACCCTGTCATATGCTTTCTCTAAATCCACAAAGACACAATGTAACTCCTTCTGAGCTTCTCTATACTTCTCCATCAACACTCTCAAAACTTTGCATCTGTGGTGCTCTTTCGTGGCATGAAACCATACTGCTGCTCGCTAATCATCACCTCTCCTCTTAACCTAGTTTCCGCTACTCTTTCCCATAACTTCATGTTGTGGCTGATCAACTTTATAACTCTGTAATTACTACAGCTCTGCACATCACTGCTATTATTGAAAATCTGCACCACTACACTTCTTCTCCACTCCTCAAGCATCCTCTCACTTTTCAAGATTGTGTTAAACAATCTAGTTTAAAACTCCACTGCCATCTCTCCTAAACATCTCCGTGCCTCCACACGTATGTCATCTGGACCAACTGTCTTTCCACTCTTCATCCTCTTCATAGCTGCCCTCACTTCCTCCTTGCTAATCCACCACACTTCCTGATTCATTATCCCCACATCATCCAACCTTCTCTCTCTCTCTCTCTCTCTCTCTCTCTCTCTCTCTCTCTCTCTCTCTCTCTCTCTCTCTCTCTCTCTCTCTCTCTCTCTCTCTCTCTCTCTCTCTCTCTCTCTCTCTCGCTCATATTTTCTTAATTAATCAGCCCCTAAAAGTACTCCTTCCACCTTCTCAACACACTCTCCTTGCTTGTGAGCACATTTCCATTTCTATCCTTCATCAACCTAACCTGCTGCACATCCTTCCCAGCTTGCTCTCTCTGTCTAGCCAGTCAGTACAAATCCTTTTCTCCTTAGTGTCCAACCTCTTATACAACTCACCATACTCCTTTTCCTTTGCATTTGCCACCTCTCTCTTTGCCTCCTGCTGCATCTCCTTGTATTCCTGTCTACTTTCTTAATATCTTGGACTATCCCACTTTTTCTTTGCCAACCTCTTCCTCTGTATATTTTGCTGTACTTCCTCATCCCACCACAAATTCTCCTTGCCTTCCTTCCTCTGTCCAGATGATGCACCAAGTACCTTCCTAGCTGTCCCCTTCACCATTTCTGCAGTAGTTACCCAGCCATCCAGCAACTCTTCACTGCCACCCAGTGCCTGTCTTAGCTCCTCCCTGAACTCCACACAAGTCTTCCTTCTTCAACTTCCACCATTTCATCCTCTGCTTTGCCTTCACTCCCTTCCTCTTCTTGATCACCAATGTTATCCTACAGACCACCATCCGATGCTGCCTAAGTACACTCCCCCCTGTCACCACCTTGCAGTCTCCAAGCTTTCAGATTGTACCTCCAGCATAAGATATAGTCTACCTGTGTGCACCTTCCTCCACTCTTAAATGTCATCCTGTGCCCCTTCCTCTTCTTGAAATATGTGATCACCACAATCATTGCCTTCCTTTTCAAAAAATCCACCACTATCTGTCTTCCACATTCCTCTCCTAAACACCATACCTACCTATTACCTCCATTCCCTTCATCAACCTGCCCATTGAAGTCCACTCCAATCACCACTCTCTCCACCTTGGGTACACTCTCCACCACTTCATCCAACTCACTCCAGAATTATTCTTTCTCTTCCATCTCACACACAACTTCTGGGGCATATGCGCTGATAACATTCAACATCACACCTTCGATTTCCAGCTTCATACTCATCACTCTGTCCAACACTCTTCACCTCCAACACACTCTTGACATACTCTTCCTTCAGGATTATCCCTACCCCATTTCTCCTCCCATTCACAGCATGATAAAAGAGTTTGAACCCACTTCCCATGCTCCTGGCCTTACTCTCCTTCCACCTGGTCTCTTGCACAAACAGTGTCTCTACCTTCCTCATCTTCATTATATCAGCCAGTTCTCTCCCTTTACCAGTCATAGTGCCAACATTCAAAGTTCCGACTCTCACCTCCACATTCCTACCCTTCCTCCTCTCCCGCTTTCTGGACATGCCTTCTCCCTCTCCTTCTCCTTCGCCAAACAGTAGCATAGTTTCCATTAGCACCCTGTTGGCCAACATTACTGGTTGGTAACCGTTGGTAACCCAGGCCTCAACTGATAAAATCTATGGAAACTGAAATCTGATTTATGATCCACATATTTAATTTGGCAAAGGATTTACGCCGAATGCCCTTCCTGACGCAACCCTCCCTATTTATCTGGGCTTGGGACCAGCACTAAGAATGCAGTTGCTTGTGCATCCCCAGTGGCTAGGTTGTAGAATACATACAGTTAATGGATAAAATTTAGCAAATTTAAATGTGCTGGGTAATAAACTTGTAAAGAGAGTGCAAGGCAAATTTAGTGAATTTGTGTCCATCCAAGGCAACGTCAGGAACCCCACTGATGCACTTAAGAGCCAGCGGGACCCCACGCCACAAACCCAGCTCTGCTCAGTGGGGCCTTGCAGATAGAATAGACTTCACATAAACACAAGAGGCAAGGCAGACTTCGACACAGCATTCACACAGAGAGTGTAAGAAGAATTTTAAACAATAACAGTGCAAACGATAGTATAAATCTCGAGGGGGTGGGACTCTGACCAAGGGAAAACAGGACACATTACAAACAGGCTCCGAAGTCATCAGGTGGTTGAAAGAGAGAGAGATGATCCGTGACAATCAGAAAGTCCGTAAAGGAAGGAAATCTGTCCTGGAACGTGAGAATGAGAGAGACAGAGATAGTGATCGATCGATCGATAGATAGATAGATAGATAGATAGATAGATAGATAGATAGATAGATAGATAGATAGATAGATAGATAGATAGATAGATAGATAGATAGATAGATAGATAGATAGATAGATAGATAGATAGAAAGAGAGAAGGGGACAGGCACACAACATGGGCACATGTGCTCAAATGTGTTCACTTGTCTTTTACAGTGCTACTGTCTCTAAAGCGGTCCAGGGCATATGTGTATATTATGTTTGTTTTGCATGACCATGGACAATGTGTGTGCACATGCATGTTTGTGCACACATCTCCCTGTGTATAATATGTGTACACACAATAAAAGGTACTACATCCATGATGAATCTCCTTATCTCCTCTCATGGGCCTCTCTTCGTTTATGAGCCAATATCACACAGTCTCCTGGGCGTATGAGAGAGAGACAGAGAGAGAAAGAGGGATAAATAGGGGAGCCTCAGTTTGGCATGATTGTATTGCAGAATAGATGAGGAAGAGGGGATGAGATGAAATTCATGAGGGAGAGGAGGCAGGGGGCGTAATTGTAGTTTAAACGTGTGTTTTTGTCAGAAATGGAGATAATGGGTCATTATATGCCTCTGGGGACCTCTGGAAGAATGCCTGCTGATGTTGTGAAGAGCCACTGGCTCCTCTCTGCCACCTGGGAGGAGACAAATAGGAGCTCCATAGGAGGCTGCAGTAAATACAGACTTTGAGGTCCTGCCTCATGTCTGTCCCTCTCCACCTCTCTCTTTTTCTCACACTTTCTTTGCCGCTAACCCCAACTAAGGAGCAGAAAAGCAAATGCTCTGAGTCTACACAGAAGCACCCTCATTTTTCACAGTGTCCTCATACCTACTATAACTGCTGACAGGCATGTTCTCTAACGGCTGCTGTTGGGAATACAACTCCAGATTTCAAAATGTTCCTAGTTTTGTATTGTTGACAATTACAATGTTACAGTTTCATTTAGCAGACACTTTTATCCAAAGTGACGTACATCTGAAAGTTAATACAGCACGAGCAAGGATCTAGTCAAGAGACAAATACGCAAGTGCCAAAAAAACTAGGTTTTTTTTTTTATACCATCAGGTGTGGAGGTGTTCGAGAAAGAGCTGGGTCTTAAGCTTCTTCTTAAAGATGGAGAGGGACTCAGCAGATGAATGGACTTTGGTAACTCATTCCTCTTCGAGGGAACTACAGAAGAGAAGAGTGTGGCTAGTGACTTAGGGCCCTGTTGTGGTGGAAGTGCCAGGTGCCTTTCATTGGCACAGCGTAGTGAGCGGGACTGAGTATAGTCCTGAATGAGGGAGCTCAGGTAGGCGGGAGCTGTTTTAGTTGGTGTTTTTTAAGCGAGCATCAAGGTTTTTTATTTGATGTGGGCAGCAGCTGGGAGCCAGTGGAGGGATATGAATAGTGGAGTGACGTGCTGTTTTGGGTTGGTTGAAGACCAGATGTGCTGCCACATTCTGGATCATTTGGCGACGTTTGAAAGGGCATGCGGGGAGACCTGCCAGTAAGGATTTTCAGTAGTAAATGTGTGATATTATAAGAGCCAAGAACCAGGAGTTGTGCTGCATGCTGAGACAGGTAGGGTCTAATTTTCCTGATGTTGTATGGGGCAAATCAGCACGACCAAGCAATTGAGGCCATTTGAACCTTAAAGGTTAGCTGGTCATCAATCATGACACCCAGGTTTTGGGCAGACTTTGTGAGTTGGGTTGATCTGAGCTGGATATTGATCTGTTGTATGGATGGAATGGCTGGGATGACAAGGAGCTCCGTCTTAGGTAGGTTAAGATGAAGGTGGCATTCTTTCATCCATGCAGAGATATCAGCAAGGCATGACAATATCCATGTTGAGACTTTGAGGTCATCTGGGTGGAATGATGGGAATTGCTGGGTATCATCAACATAGCAATGGTATGAGAAACCATGGGAGTGGATGATTGCACCAAGTGAGGTGGTGTATATTGAGAAGAGAAGGGGACCAAGCACTGACCCTTGTGGCACCCCTGTGGTTTGGACACTTCTCCCCTCCAAAATACTCTAAAAGATCTCCCTGAGAGGTAGGACAAGAACCAGCGGAGGGCAAATCCTGAGATACCAAGCTCATTGAGTGTGAAGAAGAGGATTTTGTGGTTAACCGTGTCAAATACAGCTGACAGATCTAGCAGCAATAAAGCTGAGGACTGACCAGCAGCTCTAGCCAAATGCAGTGATTCCATTACTGACAGAAGTGTAGTCTCGGTAGAGCGACCCCGCCTCAAAGTAGGCCAACCTTAAATATTTGGCTAGTAAGGGATCTGTTAAGCATAATGTAGCTTCCAAGGGTCAAGTGATACAGCGGCACTAGACAGACACTAGCCCAGGGGCTCTCCAAACAAATTCATTTTAAATCCTTTATAAACAACCAAACCCACTTTTAATTCGGTTGGACAGCTGCAGTAGACTCTTGAGACCCAAGAACAAACAACTAAAGTCAGCTAGTGAGCAAAATCTGGCATCTGCAGAGAAAACTATTAATGGGACTGGCAACCAAGAAGTGCACATAATGGTAGTGGAGGAATACTTGAGCGGAGGAGACTCATTTATTCTTCAAGCGATAAGAAACGGTAATCAAGCCCTCTCCAGTAAACTCAACTCTAAAACTGCAGAAATTAATCAGTCTGTCTCTGGACTGAAAATCAGAATCAGAATACTTTATTCATTCCTGAGGAGAAATTGGGTTATATTACAGACACTCACGCTGTAGTAAGAGAAAAAACTAAAAACTAACAAGATACAAGATAACAAGAAAATAGAAACAAGAAAAACAGAAACACATAGAACTAAAAGATAAAATAAGAAATAGAAATAAGAACAAAAATATCAACAAGCGTGGTGCACATACACCCTATCTATACTGTACTACCGCAGCACAAATCAAACAGCACAAACAAAACCCGACAGGGTTAAACAAGTCGAAGGGCCAGTCCAATGATCATTAACTCTGAGTGTCTGACACTCTGAAGCTGGAGTTGTAAAGTTTGATGGCCACAGGCAGGAATGACTTCCTGTGGCGCTCTGTAGTGCATTTCGGCAGAATGACTCTATCACTAAAAGCACTCCTGTGCCTAACTAGCACGTCATGGAGTGGGTGGGAGACATTGTCCAAGATGACACATAAATTCAACAGCGTCCTCATCTCAGAAACAGCCGCCAAAGAATCCCGTTCCACCCCCACAACGTCACCGGCCATGCGGATCAGTTTGTTGAGCCTGTTTGCATCCACTACCCTCAATCTGCTGCCCAAATACACAACAGAAAACTATGCTGGATAAGCTGAGCTCCTACAAAGCCACGGTGGAGGAGCATGTTGGCACAGCGGAGGACCGGTTGGTGGAGCTGAACTCTCACGTTATCAAGCTGAGTAAGGACATTGTATTTTTAATGAAGAAAATTGACCAATTGTAAAACTACAGCTGATGCAACAAAAGACCTACATGTCGTTAACCTTCGGGAAGGCTGGGGAGGGGAAATGACCTCATAAACTTTTTTTGCTAGCTGGATCCCAGCCCACCCCTGGGACAAGATAATTTCTCTATATGGTTACCAACTGTCCCATATTAGCCGGGATGTCCCTTATATTGGGCCAAGTTGATGTTATCCTATACGTGACCTCCCTTGTCCCGTTTATTGACTGCTACTCTACTCTAACCAATAGAAGGCACTCTCACAGTTGTATCAAATCTGATACAACAGCAGTAGCAGCAGTGCTGATCACGACGGGTGAGAATGATCACCTGTCATCCAATCACAGCTCTCCTCACGCGCATCTGTTGTACATGTACAGTAAATGCGCCAATTCCTTCAAAACAGAAAAAGTTCCGGCAATGTCTGGTGCTGTGTTCAGTCGGTCTGGCATGTGGAAATATGGATTAACCTGCAAAAAAAGAAAAGACTGTGCAGCTACAATAAGCAACTGGGAAGTAAAAAAAAAAAAAGGACGTGGGTTAAGCCTGTCAGCAGTGACTCAACAAAAGCCTTCTGTACTTTATGTCGCAAGGGAATTTTCAGTTGGCCATGGAGGTGAGAAATGACCTGACTCAGCATGCTTCTGCAGAAAATGCACAAGAAGGCCACAAGCAATATTGGGGCATTCTTCATGGAATCTACTGTGGAAAATGACAAAATTGCTGCAAGGGAAGCCTCATTATGTCAATAGCCGATGTCTAACTAATCAAAACTTACACGATATTCATATCCCATATGCAATACAGGGCATTGGGTGTTCTTTTGTTGGGTTTATCATCCAGGAAGTGTATTCCACACATCTTTAGAGTGGTAAAGAATAATGAGGATGAGTAACAAATACCACAATAACTCAACAATACTACCTAAAATATTGTACCATTACATTACACTGCGTTTCATGTCATAGAAATGGCTTTGCACCAATCACATCAACTAAACCACTAAACCCACCCTTGAATATGCCCATCCAAATCTTCTCGATATCACACAGCAATATGAGATGGAAAACCAACCCTCTGAGTGAAGAAATGTACGTTTTTTGCAAAGACTGTCGATTTTCTAAATCAATTCAGCTAACGTTAATTGATTACAAACTTTGACATAAAATGTAGCTAGACGTATTGACTGTGTCAAGTTTTCCATGGTTAAAAGAAAAAGCACTTCCACTATTAAGCATAGGGATGCCAGTTAACGTTAGAGCAATTAACGTTATATATTTCCACGATAACGCTGGTTGAGTTAAATTTATTGTGTGTGACCACCGCAGCCCCACTAACGTTAGCTAATGTTAACGTAAACTAAGCAGTGTTAGCTTAAAGACGTGTTTCGCCATGTTAGGCTAGGCAGCTGCATGCTAACATTAGTCATTGTGAGATGAATATAGATTGTCGACTGTTAACCAAAACCTACCATGCTGTTTTTCTTGGGAACAAAGTCCTTTCTGTTGGTATTCTTAATCCACTTCTGGCGAATATCTTGGTCGTTCTGCACAGCCAGGGAATCTATGTAAACTGTATGGTCTCAGACAGGGGCAAATCTTCATGAATTAAAGGCTTGTGTGTTTCGCATTCAGTCTTTTTCCCAAACTTGAAGTTTGCCACTACTGTCGGAGCAGCCGAGAACTTGACAGCTTCTTCCCGACTTCCTAGACATCGTTGTGAAATGTAACGTTGAATAATGGTTAAAAAGATAAAAGTAGAAAATTGTACACTTCATAGCACAGCTTGCATTCAAACGCGCGCGTATTGTAGGGAAGCGCCACAGCAAATAATGGCGACTTGTTAACTTCCGGTACTTCGCCGGATTAGTCTATAGATCAGGGGGCCTTCGATTTACCAAGTTTTAAAAACTGTTATTTGGAAGCTCAAATGCGATTTAGTTAGTCCCCCCGTTTTTCTTCCCAGTTGTACTTTGCCAATTACCCCACTCTTCCGAGCCGTCCTGGTCCGCTGCTCCACCCCCCTCTGCCGATTCGGGGAGGGCTGCCTACCACATGCCTCCTCCAACACACGTGGAGGTCGCCAGCCGCTTCTTTTTCACCTGACAGTTGAGGACTTTCGCCAGGGGGATGTGAGAGGATCACGCTATTCCCCCCAGCCCCCACCACCCACTCCCGAACAGGCGCCCCGACCGACCAGAGGAGGCGCTAGTACAGTGGCCAGGACACATACTCACATCCGGCTTCCCACCCGCAGACACGGCCGATTGTGTCCTGTAGGGACGTCCCGACCAAGCCGGAGGTAACACGGGGATTCAAACCGGAGATTCCCGAATTGGTAGGCAACGGAATAGACTGCTATGCCACCTGTACGCCCTAGTTAATCCTTTTTTGAGGGGGGACAGTGTCCCCTCCTGGATACAAATTGAATTGCACTGCCTGAAAGAAAAGGTATCCAGTAATTTATATCCAGTAGGACAGACAATTCTATTTTAAAGCATTTGATTAAAATATGGTGTGAAACTCATGGAGAAGTCTTGGACTGAAAATGGGACTGTCACTACAAACACCTCTGAGACAAAATGAACTCATACCCATGACTAAACAACAAGATTCTGGACACTTGGCATCATAAAGGGATCCAGCATTTGGAAGACTGCTACTAAAAAGGACTTCTCATTTCCTTTGAACAATTGAAGAGGAAATACGACTTGTCCAACAAGACATTCTTCTGCTGTCTTCAGTTAAGATATTTTCTTAGAACCAACCTGGGCCCTGGAATGACTTTACCCTATACTTACTGATGTGGAGAAACTGCTTCATGAGGGAAATGTATACAAATTTATTTCTAAAATGTACTCCTTACTGCTGAATGAGGGCCCAAAGCCACGTCTGCACAAAATCTAGAGCAAGATGGGAATCAGATCTGAACATAACAATTGATGAACAGCTCTGGTCAGATTTATGTCAAAGCAGTTTGTCAGGTACCATTAATGCCCAGTAAAGACTGGTTCACTATAATTTCCTTCATCAACTGTACCTCACCCAAAAGATATTACATAAATCCAAATCTGAATTGTCAGAAATGTGCTTCAGATGTGGTATAGAGGTCGGCTCCTTCCTGCACTGTACCTGCCTTTACCAAGATCACAGGAGTTACCTTCCCAGTAGCTCCTGATCTTGCTTACTGGCGAATTTCACAAGTGTCAGTAGATCTTATACCAATTCCCAAAATTAAATTTATGGAACTCACTTTATGGGTGGTGAGGAAATGCATGAAGTGACATAGAAATCTGATTCCCCTCTCCTCATTGATAGATGGTCCTTCAGAAATGAACAGTTGTATTCTTCTTCTTGAAAAGATCACATATAGTCATAGAAAAGGGCACAACGCGTCCAGGTAGCATGATGGTGTATTCGTGTGCCTACGAACACGGGGATCACCGGTTCGAATCCTCATGCTGCCTCCGGCTTGGTTAGGCATCCCTACAGACACAATTGGCTGTGTGGCGGGTGGGAAGCCGGATGGTGGGTATGTGTCCTGGTCACTGCACTAGCGCCTCCTCTGGCTGATCGGGGGCGCCTGTTCACGGGGGGGGGGGGACACTGGGAAGAATAGCGTGATCCCCCCACATGCTACGTCCCCCTGGAGAAACTCCTCACTGTCAGGTGAAATTAAGCAGCTGGTGGCTCCACGTGTATCGGAGGAGCATGTGGTAGTCTGCAACCCTCCCCAGATGGCTCTGAAGAGTGGGGTAATTGGCCAAGGTACAATTGGGGAGAAAAGGAGGGGGGGGAATCAAAATAAATAAATATATAAAAGGATACAATGCTTTTTTGAAAATTTGGCAGCCTTACCTAGAATACATAGGCACATCCCTGACGCCCACCATAAGGATGTGAACGTTTCTGGTGAGCCAGAAGGTCTCTTTAAAAGATATAACACTGTGTTAGTGCAGTATCTCTGTATTTCACTCCATGCGCTGACTTTTTTTTTTCCCCTGTCATCCATTTTTCTAGTTGAGTTTGTGTACGTGTGTGTGTGTGGGGGGGGGGGGGGGCTTTGGGTTTTTTCTTTGGTGTTTTGTGTTCTGTGTGGTTGTTGAAATGGGCCGGGGGGGGAAAATAT